>NC_056744.1:451945339-452012839 GCF_019279795.1 Protopterus annectens | reverse complement strand
GGGAAAGGGCAGCTCATATATGACAACTGCAGGGGTGTCTGTCAAACAGTTGTGACTGTGCCACTGCTAGGCCAGTTAATGGGATGTTTTCCATATCCATGTTATCTGTGATTATGAGTAAGACACATGTTTGCCTTGTAAAGCTAAGAGACCTATAGAGGGCATGTACTGTTGCAGACATGTGTGTTGAACTGCATGTGACATCTTGAATTAATAGCATTCAACTGTACAGAGGTCTGCTGGACAATAAGCACATTTATCCAAAAAAATGACCACTGACAACTCTGACACGTCGAAGAACAATTTAATGCGTGAAGCGCTTTTCGTCTCTAAAATAGTAGACTTCCTCAGGTCATTTTTTTGGATTTGCTGTTGTTCTCTTCATTTGAATAAGCACATTTATGACTGATATCTGTAGTCAGATACACATATACCTGCGTTATGTCAGCTAAACCATTGGCAGGTCTGTCAGCAATGCCATTGTAACATAATAGCCTACTTATGACTCTTGGACATCGTCCATGTTATCACAGTGATGTCAAAACCTACTGTGCAGCGAGCATACTAATGTATGGTGCAGCTATAATAATACATTATCAATACTGATGTCCCCTTTGACACCCATTATTGAAGAAGGCTGAAGAAGGCTGTGTAGTTTGTTTCCAGCTGAAACCGGTCTGTTTGCTGTTTGTGGTTATGTATTTTCACAATATAATATAATATTTTATGTATCTGGTCGCTGTTTGCTGGCTTTTCTTTCTGTGTGCTACCCATTAATGTGTGCCATTGTCCAGACATACTGCTGTAACAGGTTGAGATGTATGATTGCGCATCAAGACTATAACTACAGTATGCCATACTAACATACAACAGAAATGTATACCAGGTATCCCCTGAGCACATGTATGTATGCTTAAGTTCAGCTGGAAGGCACAATACTAAATCACACGGGCTTCAAGCATTCAGGTACATAGGTTGTGCATGTTGCACATGTGTGTAATATCAGTGTCAGTGCATACAACAGACAGAAATGTGTACAGCTACTGGTTGTTGCAGTGCCCTGACACTGATATGGGTACTAGAGTAGGCATGATACTCAGCTATTAATCAGAGAAATGCCCACCGGTCTTATGACCCTCTGTCCATGCCTACTACTACCAGCTATATTCACAGCTATATACAGTGGATATCACAAGTGTACATACCCTTGTTAGAATGCCAGGGTGCTGTATGACCATCAGACTGCAGAAGATCATTTCATAATGTTTCTCATCTTTATGTGACCCCTAACTTGCACAATTCCATTGAAATACAATCAAAGGTGTTTCTAGGAAGGTGACCAACTATTGTCAAGTGAAGATGTGCCATGATGTTAGAGTCCAGTCCAAGATGGATGAATGTGTGACCATCTCAAGAGGTGCATACACAACATATCAGTTTAACGGTGTGCACGCTCATTCAACTGGCTTATTGTACTGAGTATTATTTTCATATGTTTTCACAGACACATTCGTTATGTTTTCAATTGATTGTACAGGCTATAGGTCACACTACAGGTGGGAATTGTTATGAAATGCGTTATTGTGGTGTCATGCTCCAATTGCACAAATACCAGGCAGTATATCAGGGGTGTGTACCCTTCATATCCACTGTAGCTATATGGACACAGCAGTACCTGACCTGTATATCCAGCCTCCACCAAGGTAGAGAAATCCCCTTTGGTGGACAGCAGCAATACACAAACCACATAATAGGTTGCTATATTGGCTGTACAGGGACACACAGGTGCAGGCAACAACTTTGAAGCAGGTCCACCTATATCTGAGCAAGCATGCAAGTTCACAGGTGGCTTCCTGTAAGGCTGACTATGACTATGGATTGGACATATCCACACCATCAAGGACAATTGTGACTGTGTCTCCACATATGTTGCAAGTCTTAGATGAAACAACACAATTCACCTTTTCTGGGGGTAAAGAACACCTCATACACACATGCTGTGGATATAGGCAACCTGCATAACACAGGTTAGGTGGGAACATTGCCACCCTGTCCACCCCAGTTGAACAGGGAGATATGCACATCAATCAAACTCCTCCCCTCAGCAATCGTGAGCATGTACATATACTGCCTACTGATGGCAACAACAGCATATCTCCATGGGGCATAATAACATCAGTGTCTGCCTCCTACATGATCACAGGCATGTGCTCAGAGCGCCATCATACACCACCATCAAACACAGACCTGCCACTATCCACACACCATCCATATGGAAGATGCCCACTATCAACCCTCTACACAGAAATGAATGGAGGTTAGAGGATTATGCAATCAAGTGTCCAGCATTGGGGGGAATAGATAGCTCATAAACAGGTGTGTAATGCAAGCTGCTATAGCCATGATAGCTTGGAGGGTTTTGGTGTAGTTTGGATTATTTGCAAGTAATATCCACTGCTGATGTGTATTTTGCCAACCATATGAGGTCCTCCTTGTGTTGGGGGGGTGGAGGTTGCTAGCATTTCTGCTTTGGAGGTCTCTGTTGCTTGAGCAGATTATTATTGAGAGCTTCCGTGAATGTTTTTGGGTTTCTATGTGTGGATTTTGGTGGTGTAGGTTTAGTGGGACTATGTGACGAATGTGGTGTGGTGCAAGTGTTTACCTTCTCCTCTTGACTGTCAAGTTCAGTCTTGGTTGGAGAGAGCTTGACACTAGCCCTTGGCAGTGTACCACTGTCACCCAGAATGATGCTGCAGTACTATCAACAGATGGTTGACTGCAACACTGGCTTACATGTTATGTGTCATTCTCAGGGGATCCAGAACCTCTCTGCTTGGAATGACATGATTGACACAACCCAATGACTTGCCATGAATGTCCTACATCTGTCACCACTGGGTTGCCAGGTACTGGCTAAGTGTCTTGCCACCCTGATGGTGTCTTATTAGGCAGTGTTCCTAATGTTATTACCACCATAACAGTTACACATGTATACAATCTGAGAGTCAGGCTGCTCAACAGTGGACATCTGTCAGGATGCAGTCACTCATAGCAGTCATTAAAGTGGAGGACACATGTCTGCTATAATGAAGAGGTGGTTCACAGCAGCAGACAGCAGACCTGCGGTATCAGGCTATGACACATTCCACATCTGTCAGCCCTCAAACATGGCCCACACCACACCTCCACAGGTGGTGTTTTCTCCATATTCATTGTGGATAGGAGCACCTCCAGACTAGTATCCCATCATAATGCATTGGAGATACTTCCGGTACAACTGCCTTGGGGTAATAGTGCAATCCAGACCATAGCCTGCTATGGGTCCACATCTGTGTCCTTAGACTGTCAATGCACATTCCTCAACACCCTGTCATCTATGATGGTCTAACACAACACTGACATAGTACGAGTCTTCAACTATCCCTCCATCACCTGGGGAATGTAGCCAAGCTCCAGTACAGTGGCCCAACAATTCTGGGATTCATCATTTCCATTGGCCTAGACCAGCTCATACTAACCCCTGGTAGAAGATGCAACAACCTTGATGTGTGTTGACTACTTAAATATGGGACCGTTGCTTATCCACAGATGTCAATCCCTGCATGGTGAGATTCACACAGGCTGTGATCAACATGGAATTCACCATGTCAGCCACACCCCCCACAAAGATAACCACCTGGTAAAGCCTCTCCAAAGCTGACTTTGCAGCCATGTAAACAGGGGAGGATGTCTTCACAGCACCCATGGCAATGGGAAGTGGCTGCATGAGTATGGAATCATACACATAGGCATTGTACAAACAGGTACATGAATGCATGGTAGTAGCCAGAGGCAACAGAACCCAGACACTGCCGTCCAAACACTGGGAGACAATGTGATGGTCCCCTGCCATTATTACAGTGTACAAAAATATTCACAGTGCCTGCATTTTCGAACACAGAAAGTTCATCCATGATTATTTCCCATACCTCGAATGCAAATGCTGATTCTGCTGAAATGTGGCTGTATGTGCATCTTGCCCATCATTTTATGCTGGCAAGACTGTTGAACCATTATAAGACATGAATTTATTAACACACATATGCCATTCATAAGTCTAATCACACTAATGCTTTGTTTAAGCATAGCTTTAATTGCAAGGATTTAAAAAATTTTTCTTTTTCTATCCTTGAACAGGTAGAACAAAAAACGGTGGGGGTGATTGAGAAAACATGCTTGAAAAAAGGGAATTCCATTGGCAAGTCTTACTGAACTGCACTTGTCCACCTGGTATCAATGATGTAATTTCTTTAAAACCTGTTTTAAAAGGCAAATCTTTATGTATTAGTTAATCTTGTTTTTTAACCTTATGCACTCTCCTAGCGATATTATGTATAGTTTTTTGTTTTTTTCTTTTACCACAAGTTGTGTTTACATGTATATCTTGGAATGCTGGCAGCCTTATGATTTTAATTGTAGTAGTTTTAACAATAGTGTATTTTAAAGAAAAAAGGGGGAGTGTTTTTGGCACCATTTTTTAAAATAATTGTATTTAAGCATTGTTTCCTTTTGGTTTTACTCAGTTTCTGAAGACGACCTTACCAAAGTGAATGAAAGCGCTTAAACTGATGTGTTTTTGGATGTAATAAATCCTGGTTTGTGATTCCTGAGTAGCATTTTTCCTTTTTATTTGTTTTATAGTATGCTGCTAGTCTGTTGTTTTGTTTATAAGTTTTGGTTTTGTTGGGCATTTCAGGATGTCACAACCTGACTTACATCTACTTTCTGGTCTTTCTACAACTGATTCTGCTGCCAACACCAACTCCTCTGGGGATTTAACACTACTTGTGCACTGTATGGATCAACTGCATGACCAAGTGGAAACCTTAACAGGTATTTTGAGCCAGCGTGTTACTGTGCAGGCTGGGCAGTTCAACAACATGAACAATATCTCAACTGTAGGGCATGGTACTGTTTCCAGTAATGAATGTGAACAATTGCCTCTTGCAAATTGTTTGAATTTTAACAACAGTGCTGAGGGGACTATAAATTCTATTCCTGCTTTGGACCTACAGGATGACATCCAGTCTTGTTTGGAGGCCAAATTTCTGTTTGGTGATACTGCTGCAGCTAGCTGACACAGTAGCCCTCCATGAGTGAATGACTCTGACATTAATCTTGGTTCTAAAATTAAGCGGTTTGAGAATTTCATTTTTAAATAAAAAAAAAATACAGATGGACACCTCTTTTCTGCGATTTTGTATATCAAACAAACATGTACCTATGGGCCTTTGGATTTAGAAATACCCCAATGGGGCTATTTTTGGCTCAGTTTTACACATGGAATTATTGGATTTTTTTGACCGGACAAGGATCGAACTGTTGAACATCTTGGTTTGAAACAACATGAGATGGCTCACTACATTGAAGGACAAAGTGCGCAATTTGGACCTGGACATCAAGGGTGATTTGTTATTCCCTCACCAGCTAAAACGACTATAGAGATATTTTTAGGAAGGTGCGGGATTATGAAGCTGTTTCCTTTAAAAAAAAACAAAAAAAGACTGTGAGGGACAACAATGATTACATCAATAAAAGGGTGTACCCTAACCCACCTGGTGGCAATGATCAGAGGGAGGTTTTGGATGATCAGCCCACTGACCAACGTCCCCCTGATGTTTCTGATAATATGGGTCCTAGAAGATCCAAAAGCCTGGAGGAGAGGAGAGAGAGGTTGGGGTGTGCTGATGGTGATGTCAGTGGTAGTAATAATTAGCACAATAATATACAGAATAACAACTACAGCTCCGCCAGGCAGGGTTTTCAGCGGAACCAATGTCTATATTCGGGGTATCGGACGTAATCATGGATGAACTTTCTGTGTTCGAAAATGCAGGTACTGTGAATATTTTTGTATACAAAGGTTTTAAGATCTTTAACTACTCTGCTTTAACTATTACTGAGGCCATGAGCTCCATTTTACAAAAGAGTTTTAAGTTTGTGCCTTCTAGGCAACCTTCTATGATGGACTTGGTCTTGGTCACAGAGCTGAAGCTATTCACTTGAAATTGAATTTGTCCTACATTTTACCACCAGGTAATGACAATATCCATACTTTGAAAAGATCTAGTGTCTTCAACCCACCACTTCTACCAAGTATTGATGTATTTGAACATTTGTGTGAAAATAGCATCAAGGAGTGGTGCCATAACAATGGTAAGTCTAAATTTTACAACTTGGACCAAGCAGAGAGACATGCACTGTTTTCCCTGGCTAAGGACCACATCTGTATCATGAACCCTGACAAAGGGGGTGGCATCATTGTCATGGACAAAAAGTTGTATTCTTCCAAGATGTTTGCCTATCTATACAATGGGACATTTTCTGTTGAGGTTTCTCTCAACAAGATAAATATTGTTTACCATGCCATCGATTTGGCCGTAGAAGATATGTTTATTACATTTGACATTCCATCTCACCTTAGGGAGTAGCTTTATGTTACTAAACATAGAATTCCTGGTATTTTTGGTATCCTTAAGGTGCATAAGTCTGTGAACAACCCACCACTTAGACCTATCGTTGCATCCTGAGGTTCAAAGACAGAGCCTTTGGCTAAATATGTTGATTACAGACTCAAATCTTTCTCTATGGACAAACCCCACATTCTCAAGGATTCTTGGCATTTTTTGAAGTACTTTGTTCAGTACTCTATGATGATGGGGTCATTTTGGTTACTATTGACATAAAAGACTTATACTCCATCATTCCTCATGGGGAAGATATGGAGTTATTCCATTATACTATGGACAGAGTGACCCATTTGCCTAATAATGATATTTTACTGTTATTGCAATGCATGGAATTAGTTCGTACTAATAACTTTGTCTACATTGATGGCAAATACTTTAAACAGCATGGGGGGTTGCCATGGGTGCAGCTTCTGCTTCCATTTTTGCAAACACAGTGTTGTGGTCCTGGGAAACAACCAAGTGTTTAACTCATCCTATAATGCCTATTTAAAATTGTATTTGAGGTATTTGGATGATATTTTTATTTTGTGGAGTGGTGGTGTTGAATTATTGGACATGTGCATTCAATTCTTGCATGGTACTACATATTTTTGGGAATTCACTTGCCAGCATCATTTTTCAGAGATTAGTTTTCTCGATATTCTGTTAAGCAAGGATTCCATTAATAATTGCTTTTTGTCCAGTATTTTTAGGAAGCCCACCTATTCTAATTATTTTTTACACTTTGACAGTCAACACCAATTGTGGCAGAAGCGGAACTTGCTCAAAGTGCAACTTATTATACTCAACCATTTGGTTTCTAATGATGCTCATTTTTATGATGAGATTAATAAGATGAAACATATGTTCCTCGAAAGGGGTTACCCTGATGATTTATTTGATACATTGGCACAATATGTAATCAGTTCCAGGCACACTAGATATAGACCTATTTTGTGCCCTTGTAGTGGTACTACCAATGATGATGTGACACCAGCTCCCTCTGTTTCACCTAACAACCTTTCAAGAGCCTTGGTTTTTACCTTATAGTAAAGGTATTGATACCTTGAAAGCAGACATTGTACAACATTGGTCTACCATCTTTTCCTGCATGGGTCTTACTGGTAAATTGAGGGCTTTACCCAAATTTGTATTCAAGAATAGCAGAAATATGAAAAATATTTTTGAATGGCAAGTGGCCTATGATGAGAAGTTTATAAATCCATTGTGTATGAAGAAGTGTGGTTCCTCTAAACAATGCAGGTTCATTCTTGAAGGCTCCAGTATACACATTCATGGTTATCCACACATTATTCATGTGAAGGCTCAATATAACTGTAACTTTAGGGGAATGGTTTATGTGGCTGTATGTGCGTTTTGTCTATCATTATGTTGGCAAAACTGTTGGGCCATTAAAGACATGAATTCATCAACACACATACGCCATCCATAAGTGCAATCACACTAATGCTTTGTATAAGCATATCTTGGCTTGCAAGGATTTAAAAAAAAAATCTTTTTCTATCCATGAACAGGTAGAACAAAAAATTGTGGGGTGTGATTGGGAAAACATGCGTGAAAAAAGGGAATTCCATTGGCAAGTCTTCCTGAACTGCACTTGTCCACCTGGTATCAATGATGCAATTTCTTTAAAACCTGTTTTAAAAGGCAAATCTTTATGTATTAGTTAATCTTGTTTTTTAACCTTATGCAGCCTCCTGGTGATATTATGTAAGTTTTTTGTCTTTTTCTTTTGTCACAAGTTGTGTTTCTATGTATATTTTGAAATGTTGGCAGCTTTATGATTTTAATTGTAGTAGTTTTAACAATGGTGTATTTTACTTTAAGGAAAAAAGGGGGAGTGTTTTTGGCACCATTTTTTAAAATAGTTGTATTTAAGCATTGTTTCCTTTTGGTTTTACTCAGTTTCTGAAGACGTTCCTTACCAAAGTGAATGAAAGCGCTTAAACTGATGTGTTTTTGGATGTAATAAATTCTGCTTCGTGATTCCTGAGTAGCGTTTTTCCTTTTTTTGTTTTATAGTACTCTGCTAGTCCATTGTTTTGTATATATGTACATATATGTATATATATATATATATATATATATATATATATATATATATATATATATATATATACACACACACACACACACAAAATTTGTATCATGTCTTATAGACCTTTTCTTCCTGGGCTTCCTCTATGCCCAGTTGGGTAATCAAATGTCAAATAAAATAAATAAGTAAATAAAACCTTAACTTTCTGCCCATCAGTAGCTATGTTTGTGAATGTCCTGGAGATTTTATATGCACATTTCTGAATTACAACAGAGAAAATTAAGTCTCATTGGAATAGTGAGCCTTTCTCCAGATTTTGTTCAATGCTTTGATTATTCTCAGTACATGACCATTTGAGCACACACACACACACACACACACACACACACACACACACACAGACACCATACACACACACACACACACACACACACACACACATATATATATATATATATATATATATATATATATATATATATATATATATATATATATATATATATATATATATATATATATATATATGTATATATTGGATCTGAAATTAAGTGCATGAGTTTCAATGCTTTGGAAAAATACTGAAATTATTGACTGGAAATGTTTGGGCCATTAGCAGACATTACTTGTTGAGTTATATCATGCTTTGAAAAAATGTATTTCAATACTGTTATAACAGGCTGTATGTAGAACTACCTCTGGATTCTAGTAAAAGTAGTCCCAGACAACAAAAAATAAGAAATGTACATACAGTTAACTTCAGCCATGGCATTGAAGATATTTCACATGTAATAAGCTTTTCTTTTTGATTGTGGCTCCTAAATATACCAAATAACCCACAGTCCTGAATGATCGGTTCTGTCTGTTTAGACATAGTCTGTCAATACATTGTGTCACCTGTTCTCTCTTGATGCAACTAAAGCAGTTTCAGAATTTAACTGGATACTTAGGTAGGAAAGAGCAACTTCATCTGACTTGAAAATCACTTCCTGCTTACATAACAGTTCAATCCTGAAAAGAAAGTATGACCTGAATAATGGATATAACTGCATTTTTACTATAACTTTTTATTCTCCTGCCTGCCACCATAGTGACCCCCTCTCAGTCAGACTCAGCCTATTAACATTCCCTATACAGGAAGGGGTCAACAGCCTCAAGAGGTTCCATCATATAGACAGTCATGAGGTTTATTTGTACCCTTGCCAGCATCATGGTAATTAAGGACATTTCTATAGGCTCGAACACCACCCACTGGTAGCTGCCATGAGTGCTTACGTCAATGCAGGGACCACCTATGCCCCTAAGTCCTCACATGTGCATTTCTCCACACATGCCAACAAGGTCTACTATCGTCTGCTTGGAAGCACAAAGCCCTCATCTTCCCAGTTCATGGCTACTCCAATGCAATGCTCTACTTGGCCAGCTAGGGAACACCCATTCTCCCTTAAAAATGTTTATGGTGACGATGATCTCGTCACTAGAGACCTTTTTTGTGGAAGGGCAAAACTAAGGTCTATGTTGCTCAGTAGAGGTTACCCCAAACCCTTTTTGGAAAAAAATAAGTAAGTGTATAAGAAAAGGGTAGAGGTTTTTTATAGACCACTACTGGGAAGAGACAACCAAGTGATGTCCAGTTTGAAGTGTAATGAAAACAAGTTTCAAAATGGATGTGTGCCCACTTTTAATAGTTATTCAGGGACAATTAGATACATAATTACTAACAATTGGAAAGTCTTTGGAATAGGATGCATTGAACAATCCAAGATAGGAAAGGGCCCAAAATTCACCTTCAGAAGGAATTGGAATGTTAAGAAATATTTAGAATTTGGACAAGCAGGAAATGAATGGAACTAATAAGGGATGTATGTCAAAATATGGATGTTGATCACAATGCCCTTCAATTACAGAAGGTGAAACTGTGTATATCTGGAGAAATGGTAATGCCAAATGCCGCAAGAAATGTAACTGTAATTCTAAAATGGTTGTTTATGTTGCTTTGTGCAAAGCATGCAACCATAGCTTTCAACCTCTTAGGACAAAAAATCTGGGCAAAGCCAAAATTAATGGGGAGACAAAGCCACAAAAATAGGGACAAATTTTAAATATCGCTGTTATAAACTTAGAAAGTTGCTAGAATAAAAGGTTCTATGTTACCATGCATTTTCTGAAGGCTGTGAAGTCTGAAACTCAAATACTTGTCATTATTTGGTGAATCCAGTCCTCACTGATTTGCCACAAAAATGCAAAGTGCAAATTTTAGAAGGAACAGAGCAAAAATATGAGGCAAAAATCTGGGCATTCTGTGAAAATATGGACAGCTAAGAGGTATGTATAACTATTTTTACATTGGGAAAACTGAAAGAGCCTTAAAAGTGAGAATATATGAACATTTGCGAGATATTAAGAAACATGATGTGAAAAATGCTTTCTGGAGACATATTCAGAGTTATGAGGGGCATATCTTTCACTTTTTTGTAGGGGACACAGTTGAGTATGACTGGAGAGGGGGCTGTTTAAAAATTACTTTAGAAAAAATGGGAAACAGAATTGTGGCTAAGAATAAATGTAATGGGTCTAAAGGGGTTTAATGACCAAATATCTGTGAGTAGCTTCCTGAAATTAAAATCAGTTACTTGAAATAATACTTTCACATATATTTGTATATTTATTTCTTTTATGTGTTTTTATGATATTTATGATCATATATGCATTGCTTTTATATTACACATACATTTTTAACAATTATTACTATATTTTTTATATTTTTTTATATTTTTATACTTTGCATTTCGAATTAAGGAAAGAATTGCTCTTGATGCAATTAACCTATTTATTTAATTAATACTGAACAAGAGGGGTGGAGTTTTAAGAGCTATAAAATATAGTGCTGCATTTCTGCATATGACTGATGAAGTTCTGTACTATCGGGATGAAAACACTCAGTTTTTATTCACTGTTCTTTATAATTAAAGCATCGGTGGTGATATGACCAGAAGTGAGGTTATTTATCTTTCTTCTGCTTAGACAGTATACTTTACAATTATCATTGATAATACAGCTTGCTGGTGGTGACTGAAGCGACAGGTGCTGGTGCAAAAAAGTAATAACCCCCCCCCCCCGGCAGACATTGATGGTGGCATCCTAATCTAGATGCCCTTTGCTCATCAACTGATCTCTGCTTGAATTGTGTAAGCAGAGTGAATTAAGATGTAGCTGGTAGACCTAGCAATGGATGAGGGCACGTGTGCAGAAGACCAGAGGATGAAGCACAACAACAAAAAGGAGCACAAAAATTGGCTGCCTTCTAATTTACCTCGCACCATTTTTTTTCATCTTTAAGCTTTTCCCTACAGATCATTGCCCACAATCAAGGATACTGTCATAGGATCACTTTGTTCTACATGTTCTGACTCAGATGCTTCATCCATTCTAAATCATAGCCCCATCTCTAGGTGTATTGCTTTCTTCTATATTTGGCAAGAAATTTGGAAGTCTAGCCCATGTAACATTAAAAACCTTCATACTCTTCCCACTTTTCTCAACCCAGTCATTATCAAACCATGGTTTTGTCACTGAGGATCGAGGTATTTCCCTAAGCCTTGAGGATGCCTTAGTGACCATCATCCTCAAAAAAAAAATCCTTTGATTCTAATGTCCTTGAGGAACTACTAAATTATCTCTCACCTTTCCATTGCCTGACAAGATTATTAAGAAGACATTTACACCGTCAACAAAAGAGTGCCCAGGACTGAGCACTGTGTGGTATGCACCAGTGAAGAAGGTATGGCGACGAGATATAATAACCTAACTATACATACTGCATATGGCCAGAGAGGTATGAAGAAAAATAATTGAAATGGAAGGGGTTTAGCATACCATTGCAATGCTGATGGTACCCAGTTTTACTTCTCCATTGATTAACAAGAAATAGCAAGTGTGTACATCCTTTCTGAAGACTTAAGAATCCATTCAGCCATAGCTTGCTTCTGATTGGTTGAAATAAACACCTGAAAAACTGAGATCATGCTATCATACCTCTCAGCCTATTAGCTCAAAAAATCTGGACAAAGTCTAACATAATCGGGGGACAAAGGCCTGGAAATAGGGACATATTTTATATATTGCTCTTATAAAGTTGCTTAAATAACAGATGTTGTCTTAGCATGCATTTTTCTGAAGGATATGAAGGCTAAAACTCAAATGTATCTCATTATTTAGTGACTTCAGTGCTCAGATCATCAAAATGATTTGTCAGAAAATCATAAATTTTATGAGGAAAAGACAAAAAGTAGGACCCAACCATCTGAATATTCTGTGAAAATTTGGACAATTGAGAGGTGTGCGTCCTATTCATGCTACCCTGAGGGATTATTTTGGTCCTTCACTCCCTGTTTCTTATGTGCAGGTAAATAAGACTGAGTTTATCAAAAAGGCACACAACCTAGGAGTGCTGCTGAATGTTCAGCTGACACATTCTGACCAAGTGCTTGCTGCTGTTAAACCTTTCTGTTTCCACCTTAGCATCATTTCTAGAATGAAACACCTGGTGTCTCAAGTTGACCTAATGATAACTTGTCCTCACCCTGGACTCTTCCTACCTTGACTCTAGTAGTGCCCTTTACTTGGGACTGCCTGACTCTGATAATGACTGCTTGCAGATGATACAGGACTCTGTGGAACGGCTACTTACTGGTATGTCCACATGCCAATAGAGCCTGCATTGCACAGCATACACTGGCTTTCTGGTAGGTCTTGCATTACTTTTAAAATCTTGGTGTTAGTGTGTTTGTCCATAGATGAAGAAATTGTCAATGGAATCTAACTTAGAAAATGATTTACTGATAAACAGAAGCCCTTCAATGTAAATATTAATTCAACATATTTGGAGTTATTAATTAAATATAATGTGTAAATTGATAAATCAATCACATGAATGAAGAAATTCAGAGTATTTTAATCACTTAAAAAAATGTGGGTAAAGTGTCAGTGTTATCATCAAAAGTCAGTGTCTTTAATAGCCAGCTTGACTGATACAGAGGGATGGAGCCCTGATTATGACCAAGGTGACCTGAGTTCACATTAGCAGGTCAAGTGCCTGTTGGAGCTGGTGTGAAGGAAAGGAGGAGTAACGTAGATTTGCCAGTTCACCTCTCTTTTGAAGGAAAGGGGGTATATTCCTAGGTTCTCATTATCATGGTAGAATCCTCAGTAGAAACGGGAAATCATGCAAAGAACAAGTTTTAAAGAGACATCACAGTCCTGAGGAGTAATGCCACCTTTAAAGCAGACTGACACACCCTAATTGCATGCTGAAAACTGGGGCATTACAGTACATGTACAGTGGGGTAAGAGACCAAAAGCACAAGAATCTGAAGTCATCCCAGATGGACGCTTGAATGATGTCTCTTCTTGGCTGACCATCACGCTTGTAACAGGGAACAAGTGACTCGGCTGAGTGACAGAGGGACTGGAATCGGCAGGAAGTGAGCAAAAAAGGTAAAAATTAATGTCATCAATATTAAGGAGAATAATAAAAGGACAATTCTGAACAATGGACATCAATAACAATTCTAGGAGACCATCGACTAATATAAATCCAATATGCTTTCAATTCTCATAAAAGTACTATAATGTAGTCTACCGGCAAATTGTTACTGAACACAGTCCAGTCACATTCCGAATTACACATTTTTTGACCAGCCAATCACCTAACAGTTCTTTTCTTGCAAGTGTTATGTATTTATTTATTTATTTGTTAGCTATCTTTGTCATGTGAATAACAGCTTTTTGGCTCCACGGGGTCATTATTTGTTCATTGCTGGTTTACATGTTAAACTGTTAGCCATCTAAGAGAATGAGCACTTTATTTTTCTTTGCATTTTTTGTGTTTTGTTTTACTAACAGAACAAATCTTTATACTCTAGAGGATTTTCTAGTACATAGCTGTGATGGTCTTCATGTTAAAGGAAGGAAAAGCTTCATTGAGATTTTATGAGTGATTCTATACTCTGATATAGGGCATGGGATCTTGAACTTCTGCTTGAGATCCCTTTGTAATAGGCATGTGGAACATTGTTTTATGCTCTCCTACAAAGTTATATAACTGAAAAGTGATAGAATGCAGACTTCCTACCCTAACTACTCCATTTTCATCATCTCTGTGATTCTTTAAAGTTTCAATACTACAATAAGAATCCAAGTGTATGGCCATGAGATACAAGCCAAACCTGACATATGTTCTGTGCTAGTAACAATTCAGGAGAAGGAGA
Source organism: Protopterus annectens (assembly GCF_019279795.1). Lineage (NCBI taxonomy): Eukaryota > Metazoa > Chordata > Ceratodontiformes > Protopteridae > Protopterus > Protopterus annectens. The sequence continues at coordinate 451,998,023 of NC_056744.1, read as the reverse complement.
TATCGACTATAGATATACGTGAAGAGGGTATTTGCTGACATAATTTGGATTGATAAAGATATCAAAGGCTGCATTTTCTAACCACAATAATATATATTTCTATTTAGTAAATGCAGGTAATGCAAACATGATCTGCACTGATGCTTTCTTTAGTTTTTAAAAAGTTGCACTTGTTATTAAATGAAGGGGAATCCCTCAGATTGCTTCGGTGACTGTTCTGTTTTTTTCCCATTCTCAGCTTTTCTACATTCTTATATAAAAAAAAAAAAAAAAAAAAAAAAAAGATTAGAACAGTATGTAACAGTGCAAGTGGGGCCTGCCTTGGCTGATATTCCATCCTTAAGCAATGAATTGGGTACATGAACTCAGTCACAGATAAACAGTTGCTGTCTACATTCTTGATGCTTGACTTATTATGTCCATGTAAATAATGCAGGTGTTGCGTCTAGACAGAATTCTCCGTATCTGTTCACAGATGACACTTGACAACTATAAAACACAGCAGTTTGCATTTCTCATAGATTCTGCCCATTCTGTACTTGAAAATCATCAACTGCATCACATAACACAGTCTGATAGGACTGATTGTTTGACAGTTACGTTATGTAATGAACCAGTCATTCAGGTTTCAGTACCAATTTAGCTTGAATACCATCTTCTACCTTATATATTGTAACAAGTCAGCTGTTTCCACAGGCTGACTCCTTGCTATATTCCCATTGACACCTCTAGCCAGGTGTAGGTTGTGGGGCGGAGACTGTAATCAAACAGTTGTTAAATAATTTTAGCTTTTAATTTATAACAAATTTAAACAGACCTAAACTTAACATCTAACACAGAGATAAAAATGCATACAAAAATGTAATTTAAGTGGTGTGTTGCACTACAAATGCTAAGCCAGAACAATCCCTTTGTGCAGTTACCCATCTCTTCTTTTTTTTAAGATAAGAATCTTTATTAAGAAACAATGAATTAATCTTGTAAAGAATACTTTCCTACATGCATATGATATGGAGATAAACAAGCTCAAAACAAAAAGAAATATGCAAGTACATTTAGTGAATTTGCACCACAATGACCATCATATACAATATATGCAACTTTAAATGTGCTCAGATGTATTATCATATCTTCTTTCTACCTCTGAAGTGAGGATTTCCAGTACCTGAGAATAACTAATAAGACAGCTGGGATGTGCCATGTCCATGTTTGAACCATTTTTTTCTATTCTCTCTATGCTCCTTTGAAAGCCAAATAAAGTACAGCATCTGTTGCTTCGAGCAGTTATACATGTGGCAGCTCTAATTGCATCAGTCACTTCTCCCCGGTTGCTTTATGCCCAGGCAGTGCCAAAACATATGCCAAGTACCCTGTTTTAGCTTCTCCACTTTTCCATCACCTGCCGAATGAGTTCACACTCTTTTCCTTTAACTGATTGGCGGATTGTCACCTATACACTTTTTAAATAATGTAAATGCACTAACGCCTAGAAAGGTACAATCTACTGTCTTATGGAGGACACCCAAAAATCCTTGAATTTAAGCTTGGTATTTTAATCTTTCTCTCATACCTTTTGTAATTGTCCCAGTTATTCTCAACTGGTCTTCTTTCCAATCCAAAACTTTTTTACTGAAATATTTGGAGTCAACAAACTGAAAGAGTCTCTGATATCGTTTGTTGAGCGGTTTTCCCATTTCCTCTGTCCTACCCATATTCTCCAAGTGATAGCTCATTCTCGTAAGCATTGCTACCAATGCAACTTTTCCCCAAGTATTTACCTATTTTTTAACATTTTAGCCATTACTATAATAGCTTTTTTACTACTATTTTAGATAATCTGCATGGGAAGTACACTTTTATCTGCCAAGATAGGAGGTTAGAATATTATTTTTACATTTTTTTCTAGAGGCTGATAAATGAGCTTACCCTAGTGAAATCAGTGCTGAATAAAGTTACCAGCCTTACAGCGATAGGTTCAACCCATCTATAAGGAAACTGAAAAAGAAAATATGAACGGTAATTTAATGGGCTTACAGTTTTTCTGTAAAAGAGGATTTAAGCTTAAAGGCAATGAGATAAGATATTATTTTCAAATGTCATAATAAGAACAATGCTTGGAGCTAAAAAAAAGCCCCTACTTCGAAAATCAAACTTTGAAGAAAACATTAGGGAAATTGGCAAGATAAAAATGTTTATGAAGTGCAACAAAAATGACTGATGAAATGTTCTATCTTAACAAGGCCCTTGACAAAGGGCGACAATGTTTAAAAAATCCAATAAAACATATAGTGAGCCATGACACGGCAAAAGGGAAACAAAACCACCTCCAAGAATATTAGCGCTTTTGCAATATTCAAAAACTGTTTCTTCAGGCATCTAAATCAACCTTATAAATCATTTATATACTAATATTCACATATCACTCATCCAGTCAGAAATAGATACAATTACAACAATCTTTCAGTCAATCACATCATAAAACACCATGGCAGCAATCGTACAACCATTAAAAGGACAATACCTTATGTTCTATATATACCTAATTCAGCTTATAAAATACAAATGAAAATATGTTAATATACAAAAATGTAAAATACTAAAATAAAAAATATATAAAAAATATACACACACGCACACACACATATATATATATATATATATATATATATATTTACAGCCCCTACCTATTTTATACATTTTAAACCACATACATGGATACTTAAAACTCCAAAGAATAACACTTTTTAGAAGACAATATATACAGAAACTATTTGGGGGGGGCTACACCCCCAACACCACCCAATGTGGGGGGTGCCCCCACACCCCCTTTACTATATATATTAATTCCCGGATCACACTACAATGGAGAAAAGGGCATAAACCTTTAAGCAAAATGAGTTTCAGTGAAATGAGTTTTCAGTGAAGTGAGCTTTCCGTGAAGTGTGCTCAATCAAATTCCTATACATATATATATATATATATATATATATATATATATATATATATACATGGGTCTACTACTTTAGACCGAAAGTCCACAACACTGACACCACAAGAATGAAACCACAAAAACACGAAAGCTCACATGCCCGACAAACCACAATACCGACAGTTAACAAAACAAAACGTTCGCTATTCCACACAACACACACACACACACACAACACAAGCACACCAACAGCCTAAAAACCTACACTACACCTTACACACAACTATCTATGCACTAACCGTAACCCAAACCCTAACCCTAAGGTCCGTCACTATCGCACACTTACCTTACCTGCACCCTAACCTTAACTCACTTAATCTGCCCCTAACCCTCAAATCCCTCACTATCGCACACTTACCTTACCCACACCCTAACCCTAACTCACTTAATCTGCCCCTAACCCTAAATCCCTCACTATCGCACACTTACCTAGTCACGCTCACACATTTCCCGTGTCGGTGTTTTCGCTGTCGGGATTCCAAGTTGTCAGTTATCTGCTCCGTCGGTCTTCTGGTGTCGGTGATGTCAGTGTCGATCTTTCGAGCTTTCATTCTAACATAGGGAACCTATATATATATATATATATATATATATATATATATATATATATATATATATATAGAAACAAAGTCGAAAACATGGTACACTGTGGATAATATAGCATTTATGTGATTACTGCTCGTTCTGTGTCTTCTGTACGTCAATAAAGGCTCTGTGTGAAACTTTTGAATGTTCGGTGCCTATACTTTGTTTATTGGTAACTCTTATGGCACTTTCCACACATTTTTTGTATATATATATATATATATATATATATATATATATATATATATATATATATATATATGTGTGTGTGTGTGTGTGTGTGTGTGTGTGCGTGCGTGTATGAAAAATTAAACAGAAATATATTTATACAAACATATATTTCATTTGGGAAGAGTCCTAGCTTTAACAATAGGCTTCAAAAGAATGTTATCATTTAAACCTGTACCGATGTCAGCTCTCAATCCAATAATCCATCTTACTTCTGATGTTTCAGTTAAATTCTTGATATCACCCCCACATTCATTGATTTTGATCACCTCCATAAATAAAAATCTAAAAGAATGTGTTAAACCAGAAGCTAAAACATGCTTAGCTAAAGCATTGGTCACAATGCCATTTCTGATAGAATAAATGTGCTCCCTAATTCTGTCTCTGAACCTCTTATTAGTTTTCCCTACATAAAATGCGAAACACAAACAACATACATCTAAATATATTATATTCTAGGAATCGCAATTAGCTCTACTTTTAAAAGTAAACAGTCTTCCATTATCAGGATGGTCAAATTTCCCTGATGAATCAATATAAGTGCAGTCATTGCACTTATTACATGGGAGTGCACTGCCTATACATTAAAAAGAAGGGGCACTCAGACTGCCCATAGGATAACATAACAAACGATTTCCTATTTTTAAACACAAAATTCGGTACCTCGCCCACTATATTTTTAATGTCTGAATCACTAGTCAAGATGGGCCAGTGTTTTCTAATGGGTCTTGTTAGTAGATTGACATTACTTGTCTAAAAAGTAGGAACACACACTCTTCCTCTCTTTGGTCTGAATTACTATCTATCCAATTCAGTACTTCCTGAAAAATAAGGCTTGGCTGTATTTGAAATTAACTATGGTATTTTATTAAGAATCCTCTCAGTAGTTCTATCTGTATAGCATCTCTCATTAAATTTTACTGTCAAAGCCCCCCAACTATTTCATAAAATTGTCATCATCTGCATTTAACCTTGATGCTCTCACACCCTGTCCTTTCACCACATTTTTTAAAACATGGTTAGGTTACTGTTAGAAAAATATGTATTAATGTGTGTATTAGCAATATGCTTAGTGCATTTAGAGCTTGAAAAGGGTTAACACATTTATTCCATTTCATACTGCATAAATCTGTACAAACTGCAGTTGCTTTCTGACCTTGTACTGTTAGCTAAAATCTTGCTTGTCCCTTAGAAATTTACTGAGAAGCAGGTGATTTCTGCTTGCATTAGGAACATAATGAATAGAACAATACTACTTGTATGAAACTTAGACAAGAAGTTCCGTTGTGCCATGAGAAAATACACAGCTGTAGAAGTTACAGATAGTTAGTACAAAGCCTGCTTGAAAATATGAACTGCAATCAGCATTTGCTTGAATCTGTATTAGAAAAGTACCTTGAAAAGTAAGACTGTACAATAGACGCTTGTAAACGGATTAATGGTCACTAAGGCCAGGTTGTTTTTCTGAAAAGTTTCTCACAAATCTAGTCATGTAAGCTGAAAATCTGAAGTAACATCTGCTGTAGAACAATGCTGAAAGTTGTGCTTGATTATGTCAGCTTAGAAGGCCATGTCTTGTAAAATAGTATAAGAATGAACATACTTCCTGTTAGTAGTTAGACAAATCCTTGTATTTGCATGTTTTTGTCTCCTTGCTGCAAGTAAATTAAAGTGCCTTAACTGAACCTTACGTGTATTGGTCTTTGAAGTTTTTCGGAAACCTTCACTTCGCCTCAGATCAGACAGGCCAGGTGGCTTGAAACCGTATGGGGAAGAAACCACATCGGTTCTTCTTATTTGAAAAGTCCTCCGACTGAATTGTCGTACAAAAGAGGCCGGCCACTTTCTGATCTGCGACTGAAGGATGGGTTTACTCGAACCAGGTGATCAGTCACGAAGGCTCAAGTAAGGTGAATCTACCTTCTTTTTCTGTTTTAGATCAGGGACTAGATTTGTATTTGTTCTGTTAAGACTTTATTTATAAGTCAGGGACAGAAAGATTACTGTCTTGTCATAGATCAGGAAACAGAGCAGGTAGGCAGTCATTATGAAGAGACTATAAAAACATCCATGGTACCACGTTAAAAATAAGGTGTTACGTAATGATTAAAAGGGTAGAACAAAAATGGGTAATAATTGTACAAAAAGGTCCCAAAATCCACCGTTAACCGAATACGCGAAATACATACAGTCACAGCATGCTGATAATATTTAATACTACTCAAAATGGGTTAATAAGTATGAATTTGATGGTAAACTAGAAAAATCCTCACTTGTCAAACTTGTCAAACAGCTTAAAACCGATTCTAGAGGTTGGGTAAAAAAGCAACGTCAATTAGGAATTCCTCAGGCACACAGGTGGATTGAGGAAGTAAACTGAAGGGAACAAAAGAGTAATAATTCAAAAGCAATGTTTTTAGATAAGGAGGACAATAACTTAGTAATGGCGTTGGCCCCTCCACCTCCCTTACCAGAATATGAGGCAAGTGAACAAGTTAGTCCACCCCTGCGATATCCTGCTGTCACTGTGAGTAGAGACACTACAAAAGCGAAACCGTTTGTTAGAGATCCCGTCGAGACCAGGTCTCGAACACGGGCAGGAAACTCAAAAGGGGACATTGAGTTATATCAAATGGGTAGAAATTCATGATTTATGAGTGAAGAAGAAATATGCCCACTTATAGAAGTGCCTAATCCTCAGGCAGGGCAAGAAGGTCAGGACCCAACTATTCTAGTGTATAGACCCTGGACTCCGGAAGACATCCGGAATGCCACTGAGGGAATTCCCCATCCAAAAGTTAATTTTAGAAAGTTCTTAGAAGATTTGGAAGGAATGAGGCTGAGTTATAATTTAAACGGAGAAAAGGTAGAAAAAGTAGTCAGATAAATTGTGGGACCAGATTGGCACATGATTAGTGGCGACTGGAATCCCCGTGATATTGCGCTCAGGCCCCTCCCACATAGCAACGTAGAGTTAGACAACAGAGTGAAAGGTCTTACAGACCGAATCTCTGAGAAATGGAAGCCTAGGGCAGACTGGACTTGCATTAATCAATGCATCCAACAGGAAGGTGAAACTGTTGACCGATATTATGCCATACTATTAGAATGTTTTAATAACCATTGTGGAATGCAGGTTCCTGAAGATCAGACACACGATTCCCCATATGAGCAGCAGTTAAAGAATGCATTTTTGAAAGGCAGCATTTCACCTATAAGCAGCTTTATTACAAAACACATGGTCGATCATCGTACAAGCAGGTTACAGTCATTGCTTGAAAATGCTAGGCATGCCGAAAGGCATTTTAATAGCAAAAAGAAAAAGAAAGCCCAAGTATTTTCTGTAGAAGATGGAGCAGAAGTATATGTAGTACAGTCCGGGAAAAAGGGCAAGAGAAATGTCCAGGGAAACAAACAATCTGATCAATGATCAGAGGACTTTGAAGGGTGAAAGAAAAGGGGTGAATGTTTTAAATGCGGTAAGAAAGGACACTTGGCAAGGGATTGCAAGAAAAACAAGAAGGCAACCACGGAGGATAAGGAGGGCGAGGACTGACTATATGATAGTCAGGAATCACTAGAAGGGGATAGCAGAGAAAGGACAAATGAGTATGTGATAGAGGGAGTAGAGAATGTGACAGAAGAAATAGAGGAAGTGCAAGAAGTCACGGATAGTGAAGAAAATGAAATATTGGATTTGGCTTTATTGAGCTTAGAGCTCTATTTAGCAGACACGAAACCAGAAGTTACAGTCCTGGTAGAAGGGAGGGAAGTCAGATTCTTGTGTGACTCAGGGGCATCACGGACCCTGGTACATCCCTCCAAACTAATCACGAAGCAGTTTATGTAAACCAACAACAGTGAATTAAGAAGCTCACCAGACCCCAATCTTCCAGACACCAAAGAAAAATAAAATATGTACGGTTTCTGTTAGTTGTCAGTGAAGCAGCTGTATTCTTTGTGCTAATAAAAACCAGTCCAGTGTAATTAAATCCAAAGGAACTCTGTTTATTACAAACAAACAATAAACTCCAGGAACAAGATAAGAAACAAGCACTTTCGCCTGGTGATACCCAGCTTTTTCAAGTGCAAATCAATGGTGAATGCTACAAGCTTAAATAGCTTGACAAAAGGCAATTAACGTGTTCAATTGCATTCATTTAATTTCATAATTAGATACATTTAATGCCCTAATGGCTAGCTGTTAAAGCTGCAGTAACCTATAACAAACTCTGTGCTAGTATATTACATTTTATAAGAATTAAGTCAAATACTACCTAAATATAATAAAATTAATGTAAATTCAATAAATTACAAGTTTTGTTTTTAGTTATTGTAAAAAATAATAATAATGCGTCATCTTAAAATACCATGTTGAATTCAATATCTTATAATAGCACCTAACCATGAATATTGTGCAATCAACTCTAAAAAAACTGATAGAAAATCCTTTCTTCGTACATTAAATAACCATAATTTATAATTAAAAGTGTGTTTGTGCATTTCAAAATATATACATATAATGAAATAAACTACTAAAAGCATACTAATAATGCTGAGCTCTAATCTAATATGTAGAAACCTTAAACATCTTGTACAGCTCAACCATTGTTGTTCTAATGAAACATATGAAAGTGCTTGTGCAATTTATTAAAATGTTATTAATAATTAATATTCAAAAGATCAAAATTAGTCTTACTACATAAAATATATATATATATTGTTATTGTGCAAATGTATTATAAATATTAAAACCTAATAAACAAATCAATACAATAAGCAAATAATACTTCCAGCTATAACTCATTCTATTTCATTCTTATTCTACATATTAGATTAGAGCTCAGCATTATTAGTATGCTTTTAGTAGTTTATTTCATTATATGTATATATTTTGAAATGCACAAACACACTTTTAATTGTAAATTATGGTTATTTAATGTACGAAGAAAGGATTTTCTATCAGTTTTTTTAGAGTTGATTGCACAATATTCATGGTTAGGTGCTATTATAAGTCATTGAATTCAACATGGTATTTTAAGATGACGCATTATTATTATTTTTTACAATAACTAAAAACAAAACTTGTAATTTATTGAATTTACATTAATTTTATTATATTTAGGTAGTATTTGACTTAATTCTTATAAAATGTAATATACTAGCACAGAGTTTGTTATAGGTTACTGCAGCTTTAACAGCTAGCCATTAGGGCATTAAATGTATCTAATTATGAAATTAAATGAATGCAATTGAACACGTTAATTGCCTTTTGTCAAGCTATTTAAGCTTGTAGCATTCACCATTGATTTGTACTTGAAAAAGCCTGGTATCACCAGGCGAAAGCGCTTGTTTCTTATCTTGTTCCTGGAGTTTATCATTTGTTTGGAATAAACAGAGTTCCTTTGGATTTATTTATGCTGGACTGGTTTTTATTAGCACAAAGAATACAGCTGCTTCACTGACAACTAACGGAAACCGTACATATTTTATTTTTCTTTGGTGTCTGGAAGATTGGGGTCTGGTGAGCTTCTGCATCCCTCCAAACTGCCAGAGAATTCAGAGTCACCTGATTACATATTAGTGAAAACAGCTAATGGACAGCTGTATCGGTAGCCCCTCTCCCATAATATTGTGATAACTGATCCTGTTTCAGGATTGACTCAGAAAAGCAAAATTGTTGTATCTGAAAAATGCCCAGTAAACCTCTTGGGCAGAGACCTTATGCAGTTATTTGGTATAGCAGTAGTTCTGACTATGCAGGGTATGGAAGCACAGAGACAAATTGATACCTTTGCAGTGCAATCGGAGGGTGAAATGTTTTATTGGTGCAGCCAGGACTTGGTTACGACTGGTCCAGGGGCAGTGACCAAAGAGTTGATGAACATAGCCGTCAGCAAGTTCCCCTCCCTTGACATTGATAAACAGCATTTGTTGCACTGTACTCTGTATTATTGTAATACACCAGGACCTGACAAGGAATATGAGTAAGAATTGTTTAGAAATCGTGCAAACAGATTGGTATTACGTAATCTGTACTGGGACACAGAAGGGAACAGTGTAGTCAGCTGTTCGTTGCCCCAGGAGTTCTTTCCACTTTATAAATCTAATCGATTACCACATGTTAGCTTAACTAAGGACAAGAATGTAAAATGGGTAGACTTAGGAGAAAAAGTCACGAGATGGGAAAAACAGACAGAGTTAGAACTGTCAGAACAAGGAATACAAATGCAGAAGCTGAATTGGATAACTCAGACCCACCCAGCTGTACACTTGCAGTCTAGCAAGGACAGCTGATTGGCACTCCTATTGAAGGAGGAAGAGAATGCCTTACAGAATATACCAGAAAATCTCTGGTCGACAGGAAAATCAGATGTAGGACTTATTTGTACAGCAGGACCAGTTACTATTATGCCAAAGTCAGCATTTATACCACAAAAGAGACAGTATCCCTTAAGAAAAGATGCAGAGGTAGGAATCAAACCTATTATAGCAGCTTTACTTAAGGAAGGGGTGTTGGTAAAATCTCCCGATTCACCATGTAACACACCCTTATTTCCTGTTAAGAAAGCAAATGGAGAATGGCGTATGGTCCAAGATTTACAAGCTGTAAATGACGCAGTAATACCAAGGGCACCTACGGTGCCAGACCCACACACCCTGTTGAATGATTTAAAACCTCAACAGAAATATTTTTCTGTGGTACATATCAGCAATGTGTTCTTTTCGATACCGATACACCCTGACAGCCAGCATTGGTTTGCATTCACATTTCAGGGGAAAAGGTATACATATACGCAACTACCACAGGGGTACTGTGAAAGTCCAACAATATTCTCACAAGAAATGGCAAGCAACTTGGTGGGATTTATCCCACCAAGAGGTAGTCAGATTTTGCTTTATGTTGATGATATCCTGATGGCGTCCCCCACCCAGCAAGATTGTAAAGAGGACACCATAGCGCTATTACAATTTTTAGCCACTAAAGGACATACAGTAAACAAAAATAAACTGCAGCTTTGGAAAAAGTTAAATACCTAGGATATGTAATATCCAAGGGAGGTAGGACATTAGATGAAGACAGAAAAATAGTGATTTTACAAGCACCAAAACCCACTACCAAGAAGGAAATGATGTCCTTCTTGGGTACGACTAATTTTTGTCGGAGTTAGATTCCAAACTATGTCTTGGAATCTGCACCGTTGACTAACCTGATTTATAAAAAGCCTATGGCAGCACAGGATTTATTACAATGGACACCAGAAGCAGAATCTGCTTTCTGCAAACTGAAACAGTTAATAGCGTCCTCATTAGTTTTGGGATTACCAATCTATCATAAACGTTTTTTCCAAACTGTAGATTGTAAGCAAGGTTATATGCATCAGTGTTAATACAGCAGCATGGGGACAAGCAACGCCCTATTGCTTATTATTCATCACAACTGGACCCGGTGGCACGGTCTTGACCTCACTGTGTACAAGCAGTAGTTGCAGCTGCAATGGCAGTGCAGGCTTCGGCCTCAGTAGTGTTGTTCCACCCTCTCACATTGAGAGTGCCTCATGCAGCCATCATTATTTTACTACAAGAAAAGGTAGCATATCTTTCCCCTGCTAGGCATCTTTCCTGTATGACTATATTGTTGAGCCAACCTCATATGACAATTGAATGATGTACGACTTTGAACCCTTCTACTTTGCTCCCAACCCCTGTAGATGGCACACCACACAGCTGCCTGCAGGTGATTGAGCAAAAGACACTGCCTAGAAAAGATCTTATGGATGTTCCCTTGAATGATGCCGAGGTGGCATACTATGTGGACGGCTCATGCAAAAGGGGTCCTGCAGGACAGAACCTAGTAGGATATGCAGTAGTTTCTGATACTGACATTATTGAAGCGAAATCTTTACCACATAGTTTATCTTCACAGGCAGCAGAATTGATTGCCTTGACACGGGCATGTACCTTAGCAAAGGGTAAATGTGTAAACATTTTTTCTGACAGCCAGTATGCTTTTTCTACTGTACATGTTTTTGTGCAACAGTGGAAAAATCGAGGAATGATAACATCTACTGGCAAACCAATCAATCATGCACAGTTTATTTTAGATCTTTTAGAATCTATTCAGTTACCTCAGAAAGTAGCTGTTTGTAAATGCACAGCTCATACCAAGCAACAGGACAGGATTTCAAAAGGTAATGCGAGAGCTGATACAGCTGCAAAGCAGGCAGCTTCAGAAGTATTTCTTTTGAATGAGGAACTACAACCCTCTGAGATTTTAGACTTAGAAATGTTAAAGACAATGCAAACACTTACTACGCAAACTGAAAAACAAAGATGGGTAAAACGAGGAGCAATTCTCGAAAAGGGGCTGTACATCTCTAAAGAAGGGAAACCGATATTGTCGTCTAATTTGTTTAGATATGCAGCTTTGTTGACCCATGGGCAGTGCCATGTCTCAACAGGGGGGATGGTACAGCTGGTGAACCAAGTGTTCACGACACATGGATTTACAAACTACTCTAAAAAATTTTGTTCGTTATGCCACACCTGTAATAAACGTCATGCACAAGGGCCGTTAAAGCCCAAGCAAGGGAGTTTCCCTACACCACTGTATACATTTCATACTATTTATATGGATTTCATAGAGATGAATAAATGTGAAAATAAGAAGTATTGTCTTGTCATTGTAGATATGTTTTCCAGATGGGTGGAAGCCTTTCCGACTAAAAATCCAGACGCTACAACTATGGTCAAAGTGCTTGTTAAAGAAATCATCCCTAGATTCTGCATTCCAGAAAGGATCTACAGTGACAATGGCACACACTTCGTGAATCAGACCATACAGCAGTTAAGTAAACATTTTTGTATTTCTCTAAAGAATCATTGTGCGTATCACCCACAATCAGCAGGGCTAGTAGAGAGGCATAATGGGATTTTAAAGAGTAAGCTAAGAAAATTAATGACAGAAACGCAGAGAAACTGGGTGTACTGTCTGCCCCTGGCACTGTTGAGCATGAGAACTGTTCTGAATGCAAAAGGATTGACTCCTTTTGAAAAACTCTTTGGAAGGGCTTACTATATACCTCAGTGGAAATCTCTCATGCCTGCGGACCAGGAAGCTGACAGTACATTAGCAGAGTATTTGCGTAATTTGTTAAATTCTAAACATTTGTTGCAGTTAAATTCTGTTTTAGATAAAGAACGAACCAGACAGTCAGCAGTGGCAGTGCCCCCTGGAGTGTGGATCTGGCTGAAGATAGTTAAGAGGAAAAATTGAGCATCTCCGAAGTGGGAATGTCCATATCAAGTTCTTTTGTCAACACCCACCGCAGTCAAAATTGCAGAGCGTGCCTCCTGGATCCACCTGACACACTGTAAATTAGTTAAAAACTTTGAACTGGACAAAAATCTTGTTACATGCCAAGAGCAAAAAGAGTCCAGAAGAAACAGGAATGCAGAACAACCCTTTCCTCAGAAGTATTGCATAATCATCCTGTTAACTGTATTAGTGACAATAATCTTTTTGTTGTGGCCTTTTCTTTTCCCAGCCACACAGACTGAACTGAATAAACGTGAAGTGTTACTCATAAACTGGCATCCAAACTTTAACACTTACCAGGCAATTAAATATGTGCATGCTGAGACTTTCAATGTTTCAAATTGCTGGATTTGCACAGCTTTGCCGACAGCATACGGGGGGTTATTAATAACTACAGTCCTCCTAGGGGACAATGAGACCTGGGAGAACTTGATTTATGATACTTCAACCATTGCAGCACAAGATAAAATAGCATTGCACTTGTCTGTTCCACAAAAAGGAACTGTGTGTTTTTATAAAAATGATACTGTTCAGGTGGGTTAGAGCAATTGCAATGTGACTGTTCCTTATAGATGTTGCACTAAAGGTAACAAAGTAGATCTTTATTGTAATACAAACTATGATTCATTTCTTGGATTGATGCACAAAATACTTGAGGAAGTAAAACATAATTCTGTTCTTTATAAACAGCTGTCTATAATTGATAGAAAAATGTTTCATGCAGGGCAAGTGTACATTCATAGCAAGGTTACTACTAAAGCAGAGGATTGTTATTTTGTGTGTGTCAGAAAGGCATACAAATGGTTACCTGAGAATTGGTCCGGCAGTTGTTTTTTGGGTTACCTGGTTCCGGCCATAAGACACACTGCAGTTTTGCCTCATGTGAAAATTTGAAATGTCTGAGAAGTCGTCAAGAAACCTGTAAATCCAGTGGGACAAATCAATGCACATTGGAAAGACCATCATTCCTAGGCAAAGGACTGACACACATGGACTTGAGTGATAGCGTTATATCGTGGGCAGGCATATTACCAGCATATGGAGCAGTGAAATCGATCTGGGAGCTGAGAAAACTGTCAAAACTTCTCGAAGTAATGAGCAACGCAACTTTTTCTGTTCTCGAATTGGTGACTGATGAACTGAATGCTATGAGAACTGTAGTGCTCCAAAACTGCATGGCTCTCAACTTCACCCTAGCGGCGAGAGGTGGTACATACGCTTTAATCCAAGAAGAATGCTGTTCATATATTCCTGACCATGAACACAGGATAGACAATCATCTTGAGGTAATTCAGCAAGTGTCGGCCATGACCAAACCAGGCCCAAACCCACTGATGGACTTTTTCTAGAAATGGTTTGGGGGGTGGGGTACCATCCTAATGAACATCCTGATTGCCATTTGTGTAGGTATGCTCCTACTGGTAGTATGTGTTTGTTGTGGTATCCCCTGCATGAAAAGACTGTTTAAAGACCTTATAGGCATGTCAGTTTCTGAAACCTTATATCAAAGTACTGAGATTGACGAACTGTTAAAAGACTAAAATGCTTTCATAAGTTTAAACTGAATGACTCTCTTAACTGCAAATCCAGAGTGGAAGAGGTTAGGAGAAGAAAACAAACTGTTTATGCTTATTTTGAAAGTAGAATAAAAGTATTAATAGGGGGGAAATGTTAGAAAATATGTATTAATGTGTGTATTAGCAATATGCTTAGTGCATTTAGAGCTTGAAAAGGGTTAACACATTTATTCTATTTCATACTGCATAAATCTGTACAAACTGCATTTGCTTTCTGACCTTGTACTGTTAGCTAAAATCTTGCTTGTACCTTGGAAATTTACTGAGAAGCAGGTGATTTCTGCTTGCATTAGGAAAATAATGAATAAAACATTACTACTTGTATGAAACTTAGACAAGATGTTCCGCTGTGCCATGAGAAAATACACAGCTGTAGAAGTTACAGATAATTAGTACAAAGCCTGCTTGAAAATATGAACTGCAATCAGCATTTGCTTGTATCTGTATTAGAAAAGTACCTTGAAAAGTAACACTGTACAATAGATGCTTGTAAACGGATTAATGGTCACCAAGGCCAGGTTGTTTTTCTGAAAAGTTTCTCACAAATCTCCTCATGTCAGCAGAAAATCTGAAGTAACATCTGCTGTAGAACAATGCTAAAAGTTGTGCTTGATTACATCAGCTTAGAAGGCCATGACTTGTAAAATAGTATAAGAATGAACATACTTCCTGTTAGTAGTTAGACAAATCCTTGTATTTGCATGTTTTTGTCTCCTTGCTGCAAGTAAATTAAAGTGCCTTAACTGAACCTTACATGTATTGGTCTTTGAAGTTTTTTTCCTTTGACAGGTACATACTAGTTCTATGAAAAAAAGTCTTTCTACAACAACTTTTCCTATAAATCTGAGTTCCTATTTCATTATTAGCACCTAGATAAATTTTGATATCTAAGAACTCTATGTCATAGCATGATTTTTTAATATCAGATTTGTGAACAGAGGTACTGGCATTCAGGTTGTGGTAAAATGATGCCAGGTGAGATTCTGTTCCTGTCCTTATCAGGAAAAGATCATCGATGAAACATCTATAAATTGCCACATACCCACTATTTACTGACTGTAAAATCATCTGTTTTTTCCATGTAGCCATAACAAGGTTCACATAACTATTTGCACTAAGTGCCCATGGCTACACCATCCTTTTGTAATAAAAAAATAAAAAAATCTCACGGTCAAATAATAACACAATGTTCTCTAGGACCATCTCCATGAGTAAACAGATTAGATCAATAAACTTACTCTCATAGTGTGCATCATCCATCAAGTACTTCCTAACCATCTCAACACCTTCTCTATTGGGTATGACCATGAATAATGATCGTACATCTAAAGTGACTAGCCAAAATCCATTATTTCTCCCTTCCCAGCTTGAGACAAAATTGTACAAATCTTTAAGAAATTCTCTAGAATCTTTCAATATATATGGAATCCTATCAATAACCCTAAGATGTTTCTCAATAAATATCGATAGGGGTTCAGTACACCAGTGATGACCTGAAACAATTGGTCTAACAGGTGGTGAAATAGGATCCTTGTGTGTCTTAAGTAGCTGTTGTATCACAGGTATCAATGGAAAGTCCACTATAAAATAACTACAAAGCTCCAAACTTATGTGCCTATTTAATAAATAATCATATAAAGTGTCATTAATTCTGTTAATCATTCTATTAACATCATTCATAGAAATGTTGTCATAAGCCTTAGCGTCATTTAACATTATTCTCATTATATCAAAATAATATTTCCTATCCTTATCACAATTGGGCCTCCTTTGCCAACAGACCTAATAACAATTGTTTGATCATCCTGTAGTGCCCTTAAAGTTTTATATTCATTCAAGTTCAAATTCCTAAATTTTGTACCATTACAATTTGTACTTAAATATTATATTATTCATTCTTACAAAGTTTCAAACACATCTTAACAACAGTGGGTAATACTCGTCATGCCCAATTTGCAGATCATATAGCTATCCATCTTATAAAGACTGCATTAATACAAGTTGTTCTGATTTATTTATCAGTGTTTTAAGTACAACCCTATGGAAGGATGAAAATAGAGCAACATAAATTATAGGTTCATAGGTAAGTATTAGGCTAGCTGCCCCTGTGGTTCACTTTAAGCCTAGCCAATTTGTTGCTGTTATATTGTTACATACCCTCTCATAACATGTAGTTACAGACCTATTCACCCTGATATATGGTTTCAAGTCATAACCTTTCTAATTCTGATAATAAGTTATCCAAAATAACCTTCTTCATTATTTTTCTAGAACAGGAATGTAAACTTATGGATCTATATGACTATGGGTTTGTCATTTTACCCTTTCCCTAAAAGATGGGTTTAATCATGTGACCAATCATAAGCAATCTCTCCATATTTAAATGATATAGTGACTAATAGATGCAATGGTAGTCTCAATTCACAATGAAATATTCGCTGGTCATTGTTTCTAATTCTGTCTCCTCCCTGTCCTTTACTAGGTGAGTTTGATTAGTACTTTTACAACATAATCTAATTTAGTTTGTGTATACGAAGTTACCTGGATGTTATAAAAGTAAACAATTAGAACCAACTGTAGACATTTGGCTATTTCTGTAGAGATCTGAATATTCATAGTCCTGCACAAGCTATGCCTTCTAGAATAAAGAATCTTATATCCTCATATTTTAAAAAGCTACCTTCACATTACTCCAAGTTTCTAATCAATGGGATTCTTGTTGAATGTTCAACAAATGCAGCTGCAGTGTCCCTTAGACATGTGAGACCAAATCTGCATGATTCAACTCTTAAACTTAAACATATCAAACTAAATCTGTTGCATGCAACTGTGGTCCTTGGAATTGTGAGACTAAATCTGCCTAAGGGGGTAAATATGCTAAGTCTATGTTTACAATAATTCAGCTTATTCCTTTTCCTACAAAATACAGCAATCTCAGAATTGGTATTTTAAACACCCAGGTTGTGTCCCTTATAGCACTTAAATTTCTGCCCTGATTTCTTTTCTCATGTCAGAAACCTTCACAGCCCTTTCTCTAGCCAATCCCAAACTGCATCTGACAGTCCCACCTCCTGTCCATGCATCCCTTTATTCTACTTCAGATTTATCACATCCAAGGACATTAATCCTTTGTTTGAACAAATCAAACTTGAAAGCCCCTGAGTAACAACAAGTTGTTTATTCACCACTGTACAGATGACATCATAAACCCAGTTAAACAAATCTTCAGCCTATACATTACTCTTAAGGTTATGTCTAATATCTACAAGTATACCATTGTAAAACTTCTCCCTATGAAAACTAGTCACTCCAACCCTTCAGACTTTCAGCTCATTTCTGTTCTCCCATCCAAAGAAAAGATTCAGGAAAATGTGTTTTATTTGCAACTCACTCAGTACATCAACCAGTACAACCTTCTCTGTCCAAAGCAGCATGGTTTTTGGTCTGGTCAAAGTAAATCCACAGCTAACTGGGCCCTCAGCAACAACATTCTTCTTGGAAGGGACAAAGGTCTAATTAATGGAGCATTTTTTTATTGACTTCATCAGAGCCTTTGATCTTACTGATCACTCAATTCTTTAAGACCAACTCAAAGAAATTGTCATTAGTGGTTCAAAAACCTAATCTATAAACACCACTTCTTAGTTTATTTTGACTTATCCCATCTTCCTCTTCTGCCTTATGCTGATGACATGGTTCTATTACACTCCAAACATTCAACCTCTTCTCTTGAACTTGAAGTTCAGACTGATTTTCATGCCCTTATTCATTGGGTCAGTGATAAACAATTAGTACTAAACTCATCAGAAACAAAAACAATGCTTTTTGGTACTAGGCAAAGGGTCACTTCCATCTCCAGGCATCTGAACATCCTTGATCATCTTAATAAATAACATTGTTGAAAATGTCACTTCATTCAAATACCTAGGGTCTGGTTGTACCCCTGCCTAAATGTTCAACTCTATCTGGACTATAAACACAAAAAAAATCAACTCTTTCCCATTATGGGCTAATACAATTTCCTCTTTTCTATCCAGATTGTGTAGAAATGCCATAGGTAAAGGTATCTTACTGGTTCAGCTAGAATATTGTCTCCCTGTAATTTCTGCAGCTTGTAAAGGAAATCCAGTTCAATCCATTTCTAATGCCATTTACAGAGTCATCACTCTCGCCTTAGGAAATGAACAGCACTGCAAAACCATTGAAAAGCTAACTGGCTGCCTGTGAAACAATTTGCTGACTTTCTACTTGCCTCTCAACTATTTACTGTATTTATTATTATTATTATTATTATTATTATTATTATTATTATTGGGTGGCCATGGTGGTGCAGCGGTTAGCATTGCCACCTCACAGCAAGAGGTTCTCCGGTTCGATCCTCATCTGGGGTGCCTTCTGTGCGGAGTCTGCATGTCCTCCATGTCATCACATGGGTTTCCTCCGGGTGCCCCGGTTTCCTCCCACATCCCAAAGACATGCTGTAGGTGGATTGGATACTCTAAATTGGCCCTAGGCATGAGTGTGTGCATGTGTGTGCCTTCTGTGGAAGGTTGGGTGCCGGGCTGGCAACTCGACACTGTAAAACTCGACTGCCAATCATGAGTGGACAGGTGATCCGCTGTGGCAACCCCTAACCGGGAAAAAGCTGAAAGAAGAAGAAGAAGATTATTATTATTATTATTGTGTATTTATTATTTTTGTATTTTATCATTATTTATTATTATTACTTATTAACTAGCTGATAAGATACTGTGTGTATCATCTTAGTCAGCCAGATTGTTTATCTATGTGTACTGTGGATAGTTCTGCTACTGACTTGTGAGAATATCTCTCACTGATAGTTTCTGAAGCACATACTTTCGTGGCCTTGTTTATGCCCACTCCATTTACCCTAGCTCCGCCCGGGCTCATTCTGTTTACCTACAGTAACCTACCCCCAATTTCCACCCACCCCGACTACACCTATTCTTATCTCAACCTAACCACACCTACCTTACTGCCACCTCCAATCAGAATCACCCAATTTTGACAAACCCTTATTTACTTAACAGCTAAGGTCCCCTCATCTTCTCTTCACCCAAATCACTCCCTTTTCAATATACTAAACAAAATAGTAACTAACATCTTATCTAACCTAATATACAACTTAATATACACCTAAATCCTATCTTAACTTACTCCAATCACAAATAGTATGTCATCCCACTATTTCAAATATTAAGCAGCACTTCACTCAATACTATCTCTTTCATCCTTCTAATTCTTTTTTTTTCAAGCACCTTTATTAAATTATCACTTGTGACATAGGCATATTTACATTCATATAAAAGTAATCAAACTATATTAACATGACAAACATTATACTTTACATATATTGCTATATATCATATAACCTAAACAATATTACATAAATTATTCAATTCTTCCTTTTTTAAACAAGACACAGCTTTACTAAGCCATCACTTACTACATAGGCAATCATGCATTTTTACAAATGAAAACAAACCACACCAACACAATCCTAGTTGCAAGTATTTTACATCACAAACCATTCTGTCACACTCCCAGTTGCAAACATTATTCATCATTTATAATCTACCCAGTCTTTCTCACTCAGACATTAAATAGCTCATTTAAGCCCTGCTGCCTTCTAAACATCATTCCTCCCTTGTATGTACTGTTCTCACAATTCACATTTTTCCTATGTAGTTTGCTCTCCTACCCTTTTGAAAGATCTCAGTTCCAGTTGTTTTATCTCTCTCTTACTATATTCATTACTTCCAGTATAGTTAGTTTAGATTTTGATTTCCATTTTCTAGTAATTGCTTTTTTGGCAGCCATCATTATTAGACACTGCAAGGCCTTACCGTGTCTAGCAATTCCAATATCATATCATAGCTCAGAAAAATTATCTCACTCATCGGACCAATCTGCCCACCCAGCATCTCCAACTGTGCATCCTGCAAGGAATGCCTAAAATCTGCCAACTCACCGCACTCCCAGAAAATATGTTCCCAATTACCTCTTTCTTCTCCTTCACACCTCCAACATTTGCTGTCTGCCTGAGGAAAAATTCTCTGGAGTCTACTTGAAGTATAAAAATATCTGTGTAAACATTTCCAGGAAAAAATCCTAAATCTTCTAGATTTTGTTGTATATTTGGAAGACACACATATATTCTCCCACTGTTTCTTTATGAATTGCTTATCCAGTATCTCTTCCCAATCCTTTTTAACCTCCTTTGATTTATTCTTATGTTTATCATGCAATATTTTATATGATCTACTATTTTTTTTAAATGCAGCTTCTGTTTTAGATACTATTAAAAAACTGTAGCAGTGATGGTCTTTCTTTTAGACCCACCCGCATTTATTTCACTTTGCCTATAGTCTGATATCAATCCCTGGTAGGGAAGGCCCTCATCCTTCTAATTCTAACCTTATATCTAACTTCCTACCACAGCCAGATACCTGGCTGTATCACATCTCCTACCACTATAATCCATCATCCTTTCCATACTCTGCCCAATAATTTTGAAATAGCTTCCAATCTCTGTAACACCACACACATTGAATACTTTTGGCTTAAATATACTCACCTTTTTTCCACAATCCCACACTTACCTCAAGTTTTTCAAACTTTTATCTAAACTCTCAACTCTACTAATAAAACTTGCAAACCAACTACATCTCTGCAGTGGCATTCTCCCAAACCCTAGCCTGAAAACTAACATAAAGCAATCCACCAATTTCACCTCGTACAAACCCCATAAACCAATAAACCTCTCTCTCAAGGGTTCTGACCTTCTATTAATTAACTTGAATCTAAGGAGCAGTGTCAGCATATCACTATACTCTCCTGACATCGCTGTCCTAACAGAAACATGCTAAAAACCAGATGTATACATAGTAATGAAATTCTACCACTAGGTTACAATACACATAGACTGGATAGAACTAAGAGATGTAGAGAGGAGTAGCCATTTTATCAAAACTAATCTCAAAGTAGAAAGCTTACAACCAGACAACCCACCTTTCAGCAACACTGAAATATTATTTACTGAACTTGAAATAAATCCCAACAAATTCATCATTATCATAGGTGTTTATATTCCTCCAGGGAACAACCTTACTGCAATTGAAGAAATACTCCACTACATATTCCTAATATTCCCACAGGAAACCATAACAACAGGTGACTTTAATGTAGACTGGAGCACTTGCAACTCCATGAACCAAAAAAATTCATCAATATGCATGGTTTCAGCTAGGTTATTCAATCCTCAAACAGAGTAGACAAAGCCACCAAAAAACAATGTATTCTGGATTGGATCCTAACTAATGAAGTATCTCACACCTTCCAATCAAGCTGTCTCCCTGACAGCTTCAGTGATCACCTCTCGACATACCTACTTAGACAACACCTTCATACCCCTATGACTACCACCTTTTAACTAATAGAATGACAAAAGATTTTAACCTCAAACTTTTAACTATCTTTTACACACCTGTAACTGGTTTCCTCTCAAAGCACTACTCCTGTATACAGCAGTAGACTACTTTAACAACACTTTCCTCAATATCCTAAATAAGCTTACACCATGCAGAACCATAACACATAAGTCAAATCATGTCCCATGACTAACAAAAGAAACCAAAATACTATTTAAACAAAGGGATAAAGCCAGGGTGCAATGGTACACCACTGAAATCAAGTCCAATGTTGATGACTACCTTAGAAACCTTAGAAACAAAGTAAAAAAACAAGTAAAATTAGACAAGAAAAAAATGTTATACTGACATTCAGTTAAATCACCACAACCCACAAAAATTCTGGACTGCTATTAAAAACCTCCTTCAACCTAGCCTTCAATCACCACCAACCCATTCAGTCACTACTAGCTAGGACAAATCGCTACACAATTTAATTTTTTCTTTAATAACTCTATACTTACACTCTCAAAGAACTTCTGCACTTTACCTCTGATTACTCCAACACCATCCACAGATGTTATCAGTACCTTCCATTTCAAGACTATCCAAACTAGCACCATAAAAATACTACTCAGCAAATTTAAACCTACGTCCCCTGCAGCTGATAATTTACCTTCTGAATTCCTTAAACTACAACTGGATGACATCTCCTATCCCATCCCTATTTTAATCAACTGCTCTATTACAGAAAACTACATTCCTCTCCTCTAGAAAATATCATACATTACCCCACTGCATAAAGGAGGCAAATCTACAGAGTTGTCTAATTACAGACCCATAGCAATCTTATCCCCTCTAGCCAAAATTCTTGAAAAATGCATTCATGCTCAGCTTTTTGCCGATCTACTATCAAACAACTTCCTATATGATGCACAATATGATTTTCATCCCAACCATAATACCACAATTGTTCTTCTAAGCTTTACAAACATTATCAACCAATACAGAAACAAAAGCAAAATTGTTTCCACTATCTTCTTAGACCTGTCCAAAGCTTTTGACACTGTCTCCTACCAGAAACTCTGCTCTGGACTAGCCTCCCTAAAACTTAGTCACTCATCTCTACCTTGGTTCCATAATTATATAACTGATCACCAACAAGATGTCAAATGGCAGCATTTCTCTTCTCTTTTACCAGTTTCCATGGGGGTCCTCAGGGCTCAATCTTAGGTCCTCTTCTTTTTCACTATTTTTACTAATAATCTTTACACTGCTACCCAACTAGCCACTATAGTTCAATATGCAGATGACTCTACACGTATCTGTGTTGCATCTTCCCTGCAAGAACTCAAAGAGAAAACACAGCAAGTTTTCTCAGCTGTGAAAACTAGGCTATCAACTTCACAACTAATCCTCAACCCAAATAAACCTAAGCTTATGCTCTTCCACCCCGGTAAATCCCCTGACTCCCCATCTTCATTTTATATATACTCACCAGACAATACAACCATATCAGCAGTTTCCCAAATTAAATTAGTAAGTGTAATAATAGACAACTTGAAATTTGAGAAACACAAGCACAAGCCATAACAGAAAAAAACATGGAAAACTAGGCTGTCTTTACAGAATCAAACATTTCCTCACTCCTGCTACTAGACAGGAAATTGCCAGAACCCAGTTACTCTCAGCATTACTACATGTCTCACCTGTATTCACCAACTTAAAAAAAAACAGAATTAGCAAAACCTGAAGCTTGCTATAATAAAATAGGGAAGTTTGCCACAAACTCCCCTCATCAAACCCATCACAGTATGGCCTTACAACAACTCCGTTGGTTAGAATTATGCCAATGTTTAATATCCACCCAAATTACTACTGCCCACAGACTTTTTTCACCAACCAGATAAATCCCCTGCCCTCCAACAGCTGCTATGACCCTACACTAACATTCAAGCCCTCCACTCCTCAAACAAATCTCTGTTTTAAGTTTCCAAATCTAACAAAACTGCCAGTGACTCAATGTACTCCAACTACATTTCTACAATTTAGAACACCATGCCACAATATATTGTATCAACTAATAACCTCAAAGAATAGCTAAGTAAAAATGGGCTTTGCTCTTGTTCCACCCTGGCTAAATCCTAAGCCCCCTACCTCTTCTTAATTCCTATCTACACTCCCACCACTTTATGCACAACTTGCATAAAACAAAATCATCTACCATCCACTGCTTCTCCTGCCGCACATAAACCTTCCCTAGCTTAAACCTATCTATCCTCCTCTTTCTCCTAATACCTCTTCTTCCACTCTCCCCTCACTCACCTCTCCTGCACTTGCTGTCCATCCCCATCCAAATTTCTACAAATCAAGTTAAATCCTTATCTCTCCTCCTAATTCCTGAAATTATGTTTAACTCTTATCCATCCAGCTTACCAGCCTTCAACATATTTTGACTATTCTAACATAAAAACTATTTATATGCACTGCTCTGTAATGTAAACATGACAATTTCAAAGCTTAACTCTGCAGATGAACCTACACAGTGCCTTGACTTATTCAACATATAACATTCTCTAACCTTAAACTAGATTAAACTTGGAAAAAGAATTTAAATGTATGTGCTCACGTGAATATTTTGCAATGTAAATTTTTCAGATTTTGGATGGTGCAGTGGTGCAGCTGTAGCTTTGTCACCTCACAGCAAGAGATTCCCCAGTTTGATTCTTGGCTGGGGTGCCTTCTGTGCAGACTCTGCATATCCTCTCTGCAATAGTGTGGGTTTCCTTCTGGTGCTCTGGTTTCCTCCCACATTACAAAGACGTGTCTAGAGCATTTCTCCCTGGGGATCTGCTGAAAATTGGCTTTGTTCCAAGTTGGACTTTCCTGGTAAATGAATGTTAAATAAAGAAAAAGTATATTACTGTTATTGCTTTTCTCTTGCACATCTTTAATACATTATATTGCCTTGTCATTTTTGTAATGTTTGTATTTTTATATCATTGTTTTCCAACTTATTGTTAAGAGTTTATCTGTTTCTGGAGATTTTCTCCCCGGGCCTCTTCTGAAAATGGGTAATGTCCCATTTGGACATTCCTTGCAAACAAATATCAAATAAATAAAATAAATAAATAAATTTAAACTCATCAATAATGAGACCTTCCTTCCCCTAGCTTCCAGATTATTTAGAGGTATGCCAACATATCATCATCATCATCATCAGCCCCTTTTTCCCATTTTTTTCTACATGGGGTCAGGGTATCATGTTAACTGTCGCCAACTCTCAATTCAGTGCCACACTCCTACCTTCTTCACCACTCATGCCTAACTGTCACAGATCTTCTTTCACACAATCCATCCACCTCTTTGCTAGATGTCCTCGCTTCCTCTTATCTTCTTCCTGTCTGTCCCAAATCTTCCTCACCAGATTGTCTTCTGCTTTTCTACATGTGCCCAAACCACCATAATATGTTCTCTTTGATCTTTTCTGCAATTGGAGCTACTTTGGTTTCTGCTCTTATGTTCTCATTTCTTCGTCTGTCCCACAGTGTGCATCCTATCACCTTTCTCAGGCACTTCATTTCCATCACCTGTAGCTTCTTCAACTGCTCTGTCTTTACTGCCCAGGTTTCTGTACCATACAGTAGTAACTGGTCACACCACTGTCTTGTACACCTTACTTTTCAGCTTCTTTGGCATTCTTCTGTCATAGACTACACCTGATACTCTATGCCAGTTGGCTGCAGCCCAGCTTTGACCTCTTCATTCAGACTACCCTTCGCCTCAACCACCCCTCCCAGTTACTTGAAGCTGTTTACCTGTTCCACTATCTTCCCTTATATCTCTATTTTCAGCTTCTTCTGATTTCCCCAATTTGCTGCCATTACCACCGTCTTATCTGTGCTTAGTTTCATCCCATGTGCCTTCGGATTTTCATTCCATTCTTCTATCTTTTGCTGAAGTTATAGCTCAGAGTCTGCCTGTACTGCCACATTGTCTGTATACTGCAGCTTTGTTGGTCTGTCCCCTCCAACCTGTTTGCTAATGTAGTCCATCACCAGTATGAACAGCATTGGGCTCAGAGCTGAACCCTGATGTACACCCACTCCCACTGAGAACTCCTCTGTGAGGTTGAACACTGTTCGTACTTGAGTCACTGGGTCCTTGTACATAGCCTGAACTAATTCTACCAGTGTTTCCGGAACTTCAAACCACCGCAGTACTGCCCAGATTAGCTTTCTTGGGACCTTGTCATATGCTTTCTCCAAGTCTAGGAATGCCCAGTTGGGCTCTCTCCTCATCTCTAGTTTCTTCTCAAGTATCTGTCTCAATGCAGACATTGGGTTAATTGTGCGGCATCCTGATCTGAATCCAAACTGCTCATCTCCCATCTTACATTCCACTACTCTGCGTATCCGTTTATCAGTCACCCTCTCCAGAACTTTCATGCAATGTGATAGGAGTTTGATCCCTCTGTACTGTCCACAGTTGTGGATGTCCCCTTTGTTCTTGTACACTGGCATGAGTATGCTTATTCTCCAGTCATCTGGGAAATGGGGAAATGCCTTTCTCTCCACAGTGCTATTAGTACCTTTAGGAGCCATTTCTCCCCTATCACACCCAGCATTTTTGTCATATCTGTTGTGACCTCATCTGACCCTGCTGCTTTCCCTGACTTCATCTTCCTTAGTGCTGCTCTTACTTCTTCTAAGGTGGGCTCCTCTTCTTCCCTCATTGTAGGCAATTTCTGGGGCAGTACAGCTTCTGTAGGGTTTTCTTCATTCAGAAGCTGCTGGAAATACTCCTTCCATCTGCCTTTGATGACCTGTGGACTGGTGAGCAGGTTGTTGCTGGCATCCCTTATGAAGGGTGTCTATTTTCTTTATATTTCTGTCTTTGCCTTGCAACCTGATATAGTTTCTTTGTGCCCCTTACTGAGTCACTTTCCAGAAGTTAGTACACTGCCTCTGATGCCCTATTCTTTGCTATTTCAACTTCTTTCTTAGCTTCTTTGTTAGCCAACCAGTAGTCCTTCCTAGCCTGGTCAGTCTTTTCTATCTCTCACTTCTTCCTGATCTCCTTCTTGACTTCCTGGACTTCTACATTCCACCACCAGCTTTCCGTATGTATCTTATTTCCATACCTGGCTCGGCAACATATCTTTTCAGTAGTCCTAACTCATGCTGTTTTTAGGCGCTGCCACTCTTCTTTACCTCCACCTATTTCTTCCTCTTCTTGGGGTGCTAGAGCCCTGAGTAATTCCTTGAACTGCTGTACTTTCTCTCCAGTCAACTTCTAGGTCTACAGCCTGGTCTCTGTTGACCTTAGAGCCTTCTCTGACCACTGCTTACAGCTGATTGTGGCAACTAATGGTTTATGCTGTGGGCCAACTGTTTCACTGGGGATGACTTTGCAATCATGGATTCTACCCCAGTGCCTTTTTCTTACTAAGAGGAAGTCTACCTGAGTTGCATGTTGGCGACTCTTGTATGTGATCTTGTGACTGCCTCTCTTTCTGAACCATGTGTTGACTACTACCAAGCCATTTGCCAGACAGAAGTCTAGAATGGTTTCTTCTTCTTTATCACTGTTACTCCACCCATGTGGACCCAGGCAGTCCTCATATCCGATTCTTTCTGTCCCAATATGTGCATTCAAGTCACCCATTATCAACACCAGTTCATGTTGTCCTGCTTTATCTTCTAGGTCCTGCAAATGCTGTCTGAATAAACTATTTTACTCACTATCACAAATCCTGCTGTGGGGCATATGCTGAGATTATGAATATTTTACTTATTTTATTTTTATTCTACATTTGTTGACTGGGATAGTCCAACTGGAGCCATGTCCATTTTCAGTGGAGGCCCGGGTAGATAAGCTCCAAGTTATCAGACACAATAATACAAGTAAAACAAGAGTACATAAGTAGTATTACCAAATAATACATAGACAGACATGAGATACACCTGGTTATAGTCAGGAGAAAATTAACAAAAAATAGTTAGTTGGGTGCACTTATTGGCCAGTGTGTGCCAGAATACTGCCCTATCATTACACTGGAGTATGATTGCCATGAGTCTGTCACTAATTTTGATGGTATCCCTCACTGCCTTCTGAAGCTTCTCTCTCACCACAATTCCTACACCATTTCTAGCCTGTTCCCGAGTAGTAGAGTCTGGATCCTGAGCCAAGTGGCTTTGCTGCACTCTCCTTCCATCTTGTCTCTTGGATACATAGGATGTCCAGTCTCCTCTGAATCATCATGTCATCCACTTCCAAGCTGCATCCTGTCAGTGAACCTACATTAAGTGTAGCAATTCTCAGTTCATGCTTGGCAGGTTGGTCGGATTTATGTCCAGATTTTGCTTAACAGAGCTATCCCAGCTAACCCAGGCAGGGCAACTAGACACTGGCCAGCCAGCAGCTTATTGGTCCAGGGCTGCTGGGCTTTAAGGCGGGCACACACTGGACAATAGGGGCACATATACCCCTCCGACTGTTAGAAAAGGTCCCTGGCATGGGCGAAAGTAGGTCGGGTCCTCAACCCACTTATCACCGGTAACAACCCATGCCCGTTTATTTTGGTGACATTAGTCAACATGACCAAATCACCTAGAGACATATTTTACACCGTCGAGTGGCTAGTCCTGCCATGGCACACAGTCTGTAATCTGTGTTCTCCTATCTTGAGGATACTGTGCACCACAGTAGATGCCTAAAGCGGTTGGTCTGTCAAACTCTTCCCCTATACAGCACTATGTAGAGTCTGTGCTGCTGCCCACAGCTCCATTCATTGGTGAGTTTGAGATGGAAACACTCAACATGTTTTTCAGACATGAGAAAGCCCACGGAGATACAGCAAGAACATGTAAACTCCAAACAGGCATTGGTCGAAGGTTAGGCTCGAACCTTGTACCTTGTGCATGGGAGACAAAAACCTTAACCATTAAGGCATCTGGTCAAAGAGATACACCAACATACAACCTTAGAAATCTTAACCGCTAATGTCCTCTTATCCAAACACACCAAACTAAGCTTTACTGCACAGACCATGCTTTCTCAGACATTGGCCCCAAACTATGGGAATCTCCCCCTTCTTTTCTTAAAGATCATTCCTCTTACCCCACTTTCCATTCAGAAATACAAGCCCATTTCAAAAGTCTAGGAAAATGCAACTGCTCCCTCTCTCTCTCGCTCTCTCTGCTCATATAACCTAACCTTTTTATTCCCTTCTTCTGTCTACATATATTGTTCTGACTCTATTTTTGATTGTGATTCTTTCAGTATACCAACTCTGATGCCACTGTATGTTTAATGTATGTATATAGTGTGTGCGTGTGTTTGTGTGTGTGTGTGTGTGTGTGTGTGTGTGTGTGTGTGTGTGTGTGTGTGTGTGTGTGTGTGTGTGTGTTTGTGTGTGTGTGTGTGTTATTTTTTTCAGTTACTCTATATACCGTGTCATTTAGCTATTGCCTTAAATCCTCAAGCCATCTCTGATATTAACTTTATAGATAACATATGTATATACTGCATTTTGTCATTCACTCTATATATAATGTAATGTAACTATTGTGTTTTCCTTGGGCTGATGGGTCCATTGAGATCAGTGCACTACTCAATTTAACAAATTCAAAATAAAATAAATGTGAGATTTACTGTAATTACTTCCCTTTCACCTGTTATTTCAAGTTGCAAAGCTCACAATTATGGATCTCATACTTTTGATCAGACGCTATTGCCGTACCTGTAATTACAAAATGTGTCACTTCTGTTCTTGTCTTGAGATTTTTTAGGTTTCTGCCACATTATTCATTGTGTTAGTTCTTCCAACTGTTAACCTTCTACCATCATCTGACAACCAAAAACCCATTCATTCTCTCAATTTTGCCAAACTTTAGAACCCTGTATCACTCTGTGGCTGATCTTTCATTCCCATGTGGCATTCCTTTAGCATGAACTCATCTATAATGATGTTGGTGGTGGTGTGGCAAGGCAAAGGTCAGTGTCCAAATTAGAGATGAAAAAGTCGTCGTGCTACAAGCAATTTAATTTTCCTTAGCACCCTGTCTGGGGCATACAGTAGAACACACAATGCATGCATTTTATAATCATCTTACGGATACCATCTTCCTACAGCTCCATCTGAACAGCACATAAATCTCTGGCTATCCCCTGGTTACAATTCTATTTTATCTTATTTAAGTTAAAACATGCAGCTCACATAATGCTAAACTGCAGTCTGTGAATCCATAGTATCAGAACTTTCAAGTGGAAACTTCAATTGCTGTACATTGGGGAAGAGAATAAATACATTTTCATTCATTGAGACAGTGAGACGTCAAAGTTGATATACATTACTGGAGGCATAGTGCACTGGATGAGGTACAGAATACTTTCCTACCAACAGAAATAGAAGCTTTAAATTCATTCATTCATACCTATCAGCTGTGGAAGGTCATATGTCTCACAGGCTCCATTCTTTTAGATTACAGAGCATTCTCTGAAATATGTAGTTAAAAAGCATATGCCACAAATATAAATAACTTGTGAAAAGTAAATATTAAAATATACATCAACATTGTGATCCACAAGATCTCTTAGTTTCAGTGATTATTTTCAATAATATATACTCAACATATTTTCATCAAAACAAAATACATTATGATGCAGAAAAACCTAGGCTTGCACATTTTCACAGCTTTTCATATCTTGGAAACTATATGACTTAGACACCTAGTCAGTAACTAATTTGTTCAGCTACACTTGAGCTTTCATATGAAAATGAAAAATTCATTTTTGGGTGCTTAAAGTCTGAGATATTTAAAGAAATATGAAACATTATGCATAGTTAACTTAAACAACACTCTATGTTTCTCAGGCTGTGCAGTCTCTAGTGCAAGTATCTGTTATAACCTCCTTCAGCACGATCTAAGGCTTCGTCTGAAAGCAGCAATAGTATCTAAGTCCCCCTGTTCTGTGAATGTTGATTTAACTGGGAAAGTATTGCAGAGTGAGCTTGAGGACATGCATGTAGCATGTGTGTCCTCAATGTCATGCCTTACTATCACAACAACTATTATCTGTTTCTTTATTTTCATGGAACAATATTGTTAATGTAATTTCTTAGGCGGGATTTTTATCTCTTGCGCCACCTTGCCTTTTGCTGGTTTGAAACACCTGACTTTTTTCTTTTTTTGCAGTTAATATAAGTTTCCCTTGTTCCATTTTAGCAATAATCAGTTAGCTACCAATAAAAGGCCAAACAGCCTCCCATGACATCTCACACAAGACTACACACTTAACCACCCACCACATATCCAATCTATCACCTCCAACAAAATATCACCCTTGTAAAGTCACAAAACGCAATCCTAAAGACAAAGACTATATAAAACCTATAAACAAAATCCTAAAGCTCAGAGTTTCATGTCACTATAACCTTATAATATATGGGGACATTCATCCCAACCCTGGCCCACCCACACCCAATAACCTTTACTCCCCTACCACAACCCCTACAGTCAAGCTACCACTCTCTACTCCCACTAGCCCCTTCCTAACATTTCACCTAAATATTACAAGTATTAACAATAAAATTCCCAACCTGTATGCCCTCCTAGCATCCCACTCCCCCAGACAGTATGTGTCTTACAGAAACCTGGTTTAAACCAAATATTACCAATAATGAGATATTACCTACAGGCTATAACATACACCGACTAGATCGCCCACTAAGAAAGGAGGTGGGATAGCAGTCCTTTACAAAAATACTCTGTTATTAGAGACACCATACAGCCACCCCAATTCAATAATACAGAACTCCTCATAACCAAACTACAGATTAACCATAACACATGTTTGAACATCGTCTGTGCCTACATTCCGCCAGGTAACAATATAAATACCCTAGAGGATATCCTCTATTGGTTATCCACAACCTACCCTCAAGAAACCATAGTTCTCAGTGACTTCAATACCGACTGGCACTCCTGCTCCTCCGAACCCCCCATCACCCATATAAACTTATCTGGATTTAAACAGACAGTAACCTCTTCCACTAGGATCAACAAACCTACCAACAGGGAAAGTATCCTAGACTGGATACTAGTCAATAACCAACCCCAACTGTACACAGATGGGACTCTCCCTGATGACCTTAGTGATCACCTACTTACCTATATCATAAAAACAAAGGCACGCATCCCCCACCAGACCATATACAAAACATTTAGAAACATGAAGAAGTTCAACCCTGTTAATTTCCAAAATGACCTAAAGGCAGTTGACTGGTCAAAACTAAAAAATCTATCATTAGAAGAGGCCATAGCTTACTTTAACACTAAATTCCTAAGTATCCCTGACTCCCATGCTCCTGCACATACTATAAAAACTAAATCAAATACTGCACCATGGCTCACAAAGAATACCAGGTCAAAAATCAAAACTAGGAACAGAGCCTGGGCTAACTGGTGATCAACTAAAGCCCTGCTTGACCATTTAAAATACCGCCAACTCAGGAATGAAACAAAAAAATCCATTCTATTAGATAAAAAAAAACTACTATTAAAATCTCCTACATAAACACCAAAACAACCGTCAAAAGTTCTGGACAGGCTTAAATCAACTTCTTCATCCAGGACATTCAACTACCCTGACCCCCTCAAACCTCACCCATAATTCTCCAGAGACCATAGCTACCGCCTATAATAACTTCTTCACTGAAACACTCCAATCCCTAGCAAATCAACTAACCTCCACAAACCCCAACCCTACCTTTAATCTATCCAGTAATCATCCCCTATTTAGCTTCCAACCTATCTCTACCACTTTTATCAAAACCCTAATAAAAAAACAAAAACTTACTACCTTTTCTGCTGACCTCCTCCCTGCAGAGTGCCTACAAATAGCTGCTGATGCCATTGCTTACCCCGTATCTGTCCTGATCAATAGAACCTTATCTGAAGGTGCTATCCCCTCCCTCTGGAAAATATCCCACATCATCCCACTCCATAAGGACGGAACTTCCACAGAATTATCTGACTATATACCCATTGCCATTCTTTCCCCACTAGCCAAAATAATGGAGAAGTACATACACAAGCAACTAATGCAATATCTCATACAGAACAACCTACTGCCTAATTCTCAGCATGCTTTTAGGCCACATCACAGTACCACCACTGCCCTCCTTTCCTTTACTAATGCCATAAACCAAACCAGGAATTACAATAGGCTTTCCTCTGCCCTCTTTCTTGACCTATCAAAAGCCTTTGATATGGTCAACCATGAACTTCTCAGTCTTTCTCTAAAATCAATCTCCCTGAATAATTAAGCAGTCCAGTGATTCCAGTCCTATCTGACTGGCTGACAACAGGCTGTATTATGACAGGGAAATTGTTCAGCCAGCTGCCTCTCAAACTTGGTGTCCCTCAAGACTCCATTGTAGGCCCACTACTCTTCTCTATTTTCATCAATAACCTTCACACTGCTATCCCCAAAGCTACCTGCATTCAATATGCAGACGATTCTGCTCTGATCTGCTCAGCCACCTCCCCATCTGACCTGCATATCTTAACCCAAAACACATTTAACACTATTGAAAACTGGCTCTCCAACCAATGTCTGCTGCTGAACCCCAGTAAAACAAGACTTCTCCTCCTCACCCCCACTAGTAGATCCACCCCAATTTCTTTCACTGTTACATCCAACAATGGTACCTCTATCCCCCCAGATACCCATACTAAGCTTTTAGGGGTCATTATAGATAATAATCTTAAATTTGACCTACAGGTCATCAAAACCATACAGACCATCAATAAGACGCTTGGATCTCTGTACAGAAATAAGTCTTTTTTAACCCCATTGGCTAGAATTGCAATTGCCCAGTCACACCTACTCTCTACTCTTATATATGCCTCTCCTGTACTCTCCAACTTTAATAAATCTGAACAGAGTAAGTTCTCCACAGCTACAACCATATTGCCAGATTTGCCACCAGCTCAACCTACAGAACCCATCACTGCCTGAACCTTAAACAACTAGAGTGGCTAGAACTGCCCAGCTTAATTCAATTCAATCAACTTTTAATAGCACACAAAATACTATACCAACCTGAAAATACCCCCTCACTCATAAATATTATAAAGCCATGCAACAACTTTAGGTCACTACGGTCATCCAACAAACTACTGGTCCAAACCTACAAAGCTAATAACTCTGCTGGTCAACTTTGTTGGCAAAACCTGGAATTCACTACCAAACTATATAACCCTACAATCCTCCTTAAGGCTCTTCAAAAACAACATCAAACAGTATTTCAAAATTAACTGGCTTTGTCCCTGTACCAACCCTGATTAAGCTACAAAATGATAATCCTATCTAAATAGTATCCTAAACATCGAATACTCAACAATGTTTTGTTCCAATATGATGATTTGTGTTTTTTAATGTGTCTGACCATGTAACTTGTGAGTCTCTGTTGGGAACATTACTAAACTATTGTAAATATAAATAACTCTTTGTCTTATATTTTCTATGTATCAAAGTGTTGTGTAATCTTTGTAATTTTGTCTATTGGAGCTTTTCTCCCTGGGCCTCCACTGAAAATGGACATATATCCAGTCGGATTGTCCTGGTTAACAAATGTAAAATAAATAAATAAATAAATAAAATAATAAAGCTGCAGTGAAAGATAATGGCACTGCGGGGGGGGGGGTGACAGTGGCAGTCTACATGCTTCCATTCTTTTTTTAAACTCTGAGTCAGGTATGTGACGTAAGCCTCTGTAACTACTTTTGTTTAATCAATATTTGGAAAAGCAAGCCTTCACAAGTGGCATAGTGGGATAAATCCCTGACTACAGCCTAGATGACCTAAGTTTGTTTGCCAGGGATTTGTGTGGTGTGTTGGACTAAGGAAGAACAGGGCTTAGGCTAAGGCTGAGAATGAACCCACAAAACTCTAACTTCTTGGGGTGGGATGAGGGACTGCAAGGGTAGGGAAGTAGAAAAAACACTCTCCAACACCAGTGTGATGCTGCACCTGGTTTCTCTATCTCATCAACAGTCTGGACATGGATCACGATTAGCCAGAAGAAGCTAAGATTGGTCCATTAGACCCAGTGAATGAGGTGAGGATCTGAGAGCAACTGATGGACAGCTGTGAGGAACAAAAAACACTGCAAAAAAAAGTGGGAAATTTGGAAAAACAGCAGGCAGTTCATATGGAGCCAAGAGCAATCACCACTGCTCTCTCTCATCAGTTGAATGAACCATAACTATGGAAATATGACTAGTGCTGAAAATAGATGAGTTAAGGCATAGGTCTCTTCATAAAATCTTTTAAAAAATTAATAGAGCCCTTACAGTCTCTGAAAAATAGTTAATAATTCACTTGGGGTAAAATCTGCAAAATCAAATGAATACACAGAGTTAGCAGTAGAACAAAAATAGTACTCCATATGAGTCATTTTCTAGTTTCTTACTTTATGCATCATGGGGAAGTGCTCAGAAGACGTAAGATTTTAGCATTACTTACAAGACAGTGAGATCCTCAGTCAAGTTTGCACCAGCTTATAGAATTGCTTTTTTAGTGAAAGAAGAGATTTTATTCCTGCACTATAGCATATCAGTGACAGAGGAGTTCATGTCCAGTTAATCTTTCTTGCTGCTTTGTTTGTGAAGAAGGGAATGCTGGGACATAATATTAAGTATCCTTCAGAGACAGAGGCCTACCTGAACTCTGTCTCAGACTACCTTACTTAATACCTGTTTGAAAACGACAGAGGAGAAATGTGTTGGCAGTACAAGCTGAATGTGTCTGTACAAACTGATAATACGCAGATTCTCAGCTGGAGTGCCTTCTGTGTGGAGTCTGCATGTCCTCCTCGCGGTCGAGTGGCATTCGAAAGACATGCGTGAATGTGAGTGGCTTTGTTGAAGGTTGGGTGTTGAGCTGGCACCTCGGCACTGTAAAAATCTACTGCCAATCATTAGCGGACCGGAGCTCCGCTGGGAAAAGCCGAAAGAAGAACAAGCATGTATACCAGAAAGTGGTGTATTCTTGCTCTGCTCAAAGCAGTTTTTGAATGTAAGTGGAGTTAGAAGGGCTGGCTGAAGAGGAATAAGTGGAATCACTGTTTATTTATTTATTAAGTTAGTTAGTTATTTATTTTGCATTTGTTAACCAGGTAAGTACATTGGTCCAAATGTTCATCTCAGGCACAACCTGGGCCAAGAACATACACAGTAACAACATGGCTGAAGCAAATTTTGATGATATGTAACAAACAGTATTGGATTAATATCAGTATTACATTCACAACATTAAAGCACTTATGTAAGCATAGTGTATGTATCCAATCATCCTACATAGTTAACATGGTACGAGATAAGAGAGATAGTAGTGGAAGTGGAAAAATTCAAAATGGAAAATAAGATTGTATACAGCAGATTGTGCGAGGTACTGGAAAGTACTGCAGACTGAAAAGTAAAAAAAAGAAATGGTAAAGGGGAATTTTTTTAAGAGGAAGTGGAAGGGGATTAATGTACAAATATGTTTAGCAGAGCATGAAATATTACAGCAATCTATGAGAAATTATCATGTAAAATACTGGACCCCTTATGGCAGTGTGATAGAAGGTAGAAGTAGTCCAGAAAAAAATACAAAACTGACAGGCCGAAAAAGAGCATAGAAATTACAAAGTGTGCTGTTGGGGGCACAGAAGGAGTTATATCCTGTTACTATTACTCAAAAGGTACAGAAATAATTCCAGACAGAGGGCATTTAGCAAGAGTAAGAGAGAAATTAGAGGGAAGAAAAATATATGCACAAAAAGATCTTCAAAAGCTACAGACAAAACTTTATGTTCCTTAATGTGAACAGATCAAAGAAAAACATTATATAGACAAAGAAACATTGGCCCACCTAGAAAAAGAGGTTACAGAGGAAATAAGGCAATATACAAGAGATCTGATATGAGGCAATGTAGACACATACACACACGCACACACACACACACACACACACACACACACACACACACACACACACACACATATATATATATATATGTGTGTGTGTTTATGTTTATATATATATATATATATATATGAAGGCAGTTAAATTCATCAATACAAAAAAATGTAGCTCCAAAGATATTTGAAGACAAATACAGGCAAAGGCTCCCTGATATGGATTTCATAATACAAAAAGTAAGATCACAAAGGGAGAATGTAGAAGAGAAGATTAGTGAGGAATAAGTTAAACAAATACAAACAGAGATGACTGACTGTCTGCAAAATGAGGGGATTAGTGTGGAAACCCCAGCACAGACAACATTATGAAATAATAGGTCATCAGATAAAGGAACAGCAGGTGGAGTATGATACATTTGAAGAGGATATGTTACAAGGTGATGTTCTAGAGCCTTCTATAGGAGACTCCCTTGAAAGTCTACTTGAAGTAGTGCAGCAAGGAAACAGTTGCAGCCCCGACAGAGACAATGTTGTGGCAAGATGGGCCTATAGTTTCATATATGAAGGAACAACAGATGAAGCAGAATGCATCTGAAGAAGATATGTTACAGGACAATGTTCTGGAACAGTAGCATAGCTGGTGTGGGGCAAGAGGGGCAAATAAAGCAAAAGGAATACAAAAAGAAAAAAATAGGTACATTTTGTGGAAGTATTTATGAGGACCCTGTTGAACATAACAAAGATGCCAAAAGGATAGAAGAATTAAAGGAAACAGTATGGAGCAGTCATGTAGGGGATATGAAATGTGATGAATCTCCTAAGAGGAAAAACCTGGGCCCAGGCAAAGTACATAACGTCTGTCTAAAAGTATTAACATCTCTATACAAAAATTTAGCCCTGAGTAAGAATTTCTTATATGCACATCCTGAACAGATGCCGACTTGGTTAACAGCAGGAAAAATTATATTCGTATTTAAGTGTGAATTTGCAAGCCATCCAGTGGTACTGGCTGCATAGCAGCTTCCCCCTCCCCAGCTAAACAAACGTAAATAAAATTGTGTTAAATCAGTTTAGAAAATCAGCTGTTATTTTTTATAACACCTGAAAGTAACAAGTTGGTCATACTTTTTTCACTTTCCATCACATTCAAACATCAGCATTGAGTCATACCTCTCAATCTCTTAGCAAAAGAAATCTGGACAAAGCCTAAAATAATGTGGAAGCCCAAAAATGTGGTCAGATTTTAAACATCACTCTTACTAACTTCAAAAGTTGCTACAATAACAGGATTTATGCTAGCATGCATTTTTCTGAAGGATATGAATTCTGAAACTCAAGTGTATGTCATTATATAGTGACATCAGTCCTTGGTGATTTGCCAGAAAAATGCAAATTTTATAAGAAACAGACCAAAAATATGAGGCAGAAATCTGGACATCTTGCGGAAATCTGGACAGTTGAGAGATATGGACAAAGTATTGCATTGAGCACCATTATTATTTAACAGCACTTGATTCTCTGGTTGAGCTTTTAGTTGTGATTACTTATATTTGGTGGAGTACAAATGTATTCCCTGTCCCTGTGTGGAGTATGAATGTTATCAGTGAATTTATGGAACTTGTTTTGAAAAATAATTTTGTGTTTTTTGTGGGTAAATATTTTCACCAAAGGACGGGAGTAGCTATGGGTGCAAAATATGCTCCAGTTTTTGCTATCATCATTCTGGTAGCATGGGAAAATGAATTTGTGTTCTACTCCCCTTTTTGAAACTATATCCAAGTCTATTTTAGATTTCTGGATGACATCCTTATTTCATGGCATGGGAGTGAGATACAACTGGATAACTTTGTTACTGATTGTGGGAATTCCACGGAAGTTTTAAGGATGTCATCCTTTCTAATGACACTGAAAAAATAAGATGCTGCTCCACCATCTTCAGGAAAGAAACATTTTTGAATGATTATTTGCACTTTTTTAGTTGTCGCCCAAATTGTCAGAAAAAAAAAACTTTGTTAGAGGTCAGTTAATATGACTTTCAAGGCTGATTATGGATGACACTATATTTGATGGTGAGGTGAAGAAGGTAATCGAAATGTTCAAAGAAAGAAGTTATCCACAAACCCTCCTTGAAAATTTAAAAAGGGTTAATTTTTCAAGGAAGGAAGTAAAAGTATGCACTTATTTTGGGAACTCACCCAAAAGACATATTTAACACCAATACCCCTAGAAAACTGGA
Organism: Protopterus annectens; assembly: GCF_019279795.1. Lineage (NCBI taxonomy): Eukaryota > Metazoa > Chordata > Ceratodontiformes > Protopteridae > Protopterus > Protopterus annectens. The sequence continues at coordinate 451,958,684 of NC_056744.1, read as the reverse complement.
TATTTTAAAAACCTGGAGCAATGGTAATTCTCTATAATAGTTACGTCTTTAAGATCCAAAGAATTTTGACCTCCAATTCAAACCTGATGTTTACCCAATAAATGAATAGGAGGTGAGGTGAAACTCCTTATTTGCTTTTTATTAGGGGTAAAGTAAATATTTAAAACAATTGGTGGAAGCTGAACCCACAAAGAGCTATGACCATTATAGATCTAAGATGGCAAAATGTGGGAGATGTAAAATATGGATCTTATGTCAGTGTAAACATTTACCAATGAACTATTAGTTGTCCTATACATGTCAATTGTGACAGGGAGTAATGTATTTAGCCACCTATCTCTTCTGTACATCATTTTATGTCAGTAAGACTAAGAGAAAAGTGAAATGCAGAATTTGCGAACACATAAGAGACAATAGATAAAACACTAATGCTTTATATAGACACACAGTGGTTTGTGGCAGTTTTAACAAATTTCTTTTTACCATTATAGACTAAGTAATTTTAAATTCTAGAGGTGGTGACATCAAAAATCTCTGAATATAATGAGTTATGTTAGCAAATTAGGTTAAATGTCAGCCAACTACCAAGGTTGAATGATAATCTCTCTTTAAAAAGTGTTTTAAAAATGAGATATTTTAATACTTGAAATAAAGATTTCTTAAGTGTTTCAGTCTTTTAAAATTTAATTTTGATCAATTTTTTGGAATTATTATTATTATTTTTACTTGTGTTTTTAACACCACATATCTTAGCAACAGTTCTTATGCTAATGGCTTTCATTAATTATTCAAAAGAGTTGTGTTGTGACTTTCTTAAAATTCATTACATGTGCTCTGTGATTGGTGATTTTTAAACTTTAAACAGCCGTCCTACCTCATTATTCAATTTTACTCTGATGAAGTCCCATGTCTAAGTTAAGTAAGAGACAAAAGCACTTAGTAATAAAGTGGAATGTTTGACAGTTTGTTTCGACCTGGTTTTTGCTGTCTGCCCCAGTTCTAAATCCTATTGTGAAACCTAAAGAAGCATGAAGCTTTTTTCCATACTGTTCAATACCCACAAGTTGCATCAGGGGATATGATTGTGTTGATTAAAAGTATTAACATCAAGGACCCATATTAAGCTATAAACTCCATCAAAACTGCTAAGGTTGCTTGGCCTCATGAGAATTCCACTAATGTTAAAAGGCGTTAGGAGACAGATTTTGGGTTCATTTGCAAATATAAATCAAACTGGGTTTGCAACTGGCCAGTATTGTGTGGCTTCTTAAAGAAGAAATGACCACCATAACAGCTATAAATAAATGCAATCTGGAGTTATGCTGCTCAAAGCTAGAAGTCTAAATCTCAAGATGCACTTGCTCGAAGCACTTCTCAAAATGGAGAACATCAACATTTGTGCTGTAATGGAGACCTGGTTTAAAGCAGCAGAAAGAACCCCTGCGCTACAAGGCTATAATTTATTACACACCTTTTGGCCCCAGAACATGGACAGAAGCTCCAAAGGCAGTGGTGTCTCCATATTCATAAAGGATATGCACACCTGCAGACTAGTAGCGCAGCATAACGCATCTAGATAAGATGGCGATTCAGGTCGTAGGCTGCAATAGGTCCCCAACCATGTCCCAAGACTCTCACTCCATGTTCCTAAGCACCCTGGAAAATATTAGGGTTCATCCCAACACTCTTATACTAGATGACTTCAACTACCCCTCCATCAACTGGGAAAACTACTCATGCACCAATACACCGGCCCAACACTTCCTGGAATTCATCAATTCCAATGCCCTGGACCAACTCATTCTTAGCCCCACTAGAGGAAGCAACATCCTTGACCTGGTTATGACTAACATGGGCAACCATTGCTCTACACCAATAGTCAATTCTTTGCTGGTTAGATTCGACCACAAACTAATCACCATGGAAATCCACATCTCACCCACACCCCCCACAAAGGTAACCACCATGAAAAACCTCTCCAAAGCTGACTTTGGGATCCTAAAAACAGAGGTGTCTAACTTCACGGCACCCATGGCAATGGAAAATAGATACATGACTGCCGAATCATACACTGATGCACTATACGAACACGTACATAAATGCATGGAACTAGCCATTCCCAACAGAACCAAAACGCTCTCCTCCAAAAAAAGGAAGCCAATCTGGTGATCCACTGCCATTAATAAACTCTATAATAGAAGGAAGAAACTGTTGCAAAAAATTTGAAGTCCCAAGACTGGGAAAACTCCCTTATTAGCCTCAACAAAAAGTTGAAATCCCTCATCAAAACCTCTAAAGCCAACCATGAAGGCAGAATTGTGGCAGACACTAAAAACAACCACAAAGCCTTCTATGGTTATATTGAGAATCTCCACAGCAATACCCAGATTTGCTCTGAGTTACTGCACAATGGTATCTTCTATACTGAGCCAACAGATATTGCCAACATACTGGCTGACAGATTCAGTGCCAACTTTACTCCTCTCCCCCCCCCAAAAGACCAATAACAACAACAGAGGAATGCCACGCACCCAGCATTACTTCAGCAGAGATTAAAGCTGCATTGTCCAAGGCCAAGAATACAGCTTCCATGGGACCCAACAATATCCCTGGATGTGTTCTATTAGAACTACAAAGTGAAATGGCACCATATCTGTGTGCCCTGTTCAGCTAAAGCCTCATCTCAGGCTTTGTTCCTGCCGAATGGCGCACTGCTACAGTCATCCCTCTCCATTAAGGGGGAGGGACTACAGACCCTGGGAATCATCATCCCATTAGCCTGACAAGCCTGATATGTAAGGCTATGGAGTGCATCATTATGGACCTAATTAACAAGGATGTAGGGAATTTCCAAACTCTAGATCCCATGCAATTTGGTTTTGTGAAAGGTAGATCATGCCTGCTCAACCTGATTGACTTCTTTGAGTCAGTCACCAGAGCTGTGGATGAGGGCAAGGCAGTTCATACAGCCTACCTCGAGCTGGCCAAGGCTTTTGATACCATTCCCCATGCAGGAATTATTGATAAACTCACTAAACTAGGCATCAACCCCTATATCACTAGGTGGGTTTGAAATTGGCTCACAGATAGAACCCATAGTGTGAAAGTAGTGGGCTCCAAGTCAGACTGCCAACCAGTCATGAGTGGAATCTCACAGGGATCGGTCCTGGGTCCTATCCTGTTTGGCATCTACTTCTCAGAAGTCCAGGCCAACACGGAGGGACTCTGGCTGACCAAGTTCACAGACAACTGCAAGATGGGAGACATTATTAACTCCTCAAGTGATGTACATATCCTACAGAAAGGCCTCACTGAGATCAATGACTGGTGTCAAAACCATGGCCTTAAGTTTAATGCCAAAAAATGTGTCGTCATCCCCTTTGGGAAGATCTCAGTTCTCACTAATTACCACATCGATGGGAACCTACTGAACACTGAAGGCGTTATAAGAGTTCTGGGGACACAGGTTGACAGCAACCTCTCCTTCAACCACCACATTACCACTGTGGTCAGAAAGTCCTTCTATGTGGCACATCTCATTACCAAGGGTTTTGCATCCAGGAAGAAAGAGGTCATCATCTCTCTCTCTTTCTACTCTTCCCTCATTAGGCCAATCATCTAGTATAATGTCCCATTTGACATGTACCTCACTAGACACATGCAACAGCTGGAAAGGCCACAAAAGGACCTCATGAAGAGGCTCTTAGGCCTTAAACACATGTCCCACATGGACACACTCAAAAAACTCCAACTATTCTCTGTCTCATATCATCTTCTAAGAGGAGATCTCTGCTTGACTTACAAAGCCATGTCTGACCCAGCTCTGTTAGAAATGCTACATCTAACGAAATCCCCATCCCTCCACACCACATGCTCCAGAGACCTCAACCTCATTATCACAATCATCAGAACATGCTGAAGGAACATGTTCATAACCCAGAGACTGCCCATGCTCTGGAATAGACTTCCCATACATGTCAAGCAGAGCACCTCACTGGCCCTCTTCAAGAAAAATCTTGATGAGTGGATGGGAAATAGAAAGTTCACCCCAGGGATCACTCCAGTGACTCTACTTGATACAAGCACTGGGAAATAACGTCGGGTGACATGATGCCAGGGCACTTCTATGGACTAGGCTTGTAAAGGCTCCAGGGCCATTAGCTTAGTACACACCTATGAACCTATGAGCCTATGAAAGAAGAATGAGGCTACTCACTTCGATACAAGCTCAGTTACTTCCTCCACTCTGAGTCAATAAACCTGGACATAAACTTTGCTAGAAATCTAGCAAATGGAAAAATTGGTTCCTATAAACTAATTCAGCCACCACAACAGAGATCTGTAAAAATGCGGTATGACAGTGTTCAACTATTACATTTATTTTTAATATGTTGTGTTATAGTACATTAACCACTTTTGTAGGATTTAATAAGTCTTTGATTTCCTGTTGTAGAATTTTCTCTGGGATGCTCACAAAGTTTTGGATGCGGTAGTAATTTTGCTTCCCGTTGTAAGCTGTTATCTTGGCAGATGTTAGTCAAGGTAGCAACAGTAACTGGCGTTCTTTCCTCTTTTGCCTCAATAGTCGATTCCAGCAAGGACTGCCCCTTGTATCTCTTGTCTTTAATCTTGCTGCTGAGACCTTCAACGGCTAAATCAATCAGATTCATCCTTATAGATGCCATCCCATTCTCGTGTGGCAAGGTTCTCTCCTCATCTCTTTTTGGATGACTGCATGCACTGGTTGTCTAATTTTGGTAACTCTTTCTGTGATATTTACATGTCTTTAAATTATATAGAGAGATTCAGGTGGCTCAACATAGATATCGAGATGAGTTTTTTCCATAATAAAGTATGAAAGCTACTGTGGAATTCAATACAACACCTGGGATTAAATAAAGTACCTATCATGCTTAATGGGGAATGTCTGACCCTTTTTTGGCTTCTTGGCACAGATTAATGCAATAAGTTTATTTATTTCACTTAAGAAGAAAATTGGTATGCGTAGAAAGCTTTACTTTTCTGTTTGGGGTCAAATTTTCACTGATAAAATATTTATTTTCCTTGTTATTTTGTTTCCGGACATCTAAGTAATTTATGATAGGAAGAAGTAACACAAGACTCCTAAAAGTCTGTGGAATGTACACTCACCCGATACATTGTGATATAAACTGATAAACCCCTACTCAAAATGCAGTTTGAAACTCCATGATCCACCTGCAATGCAGATTGTAAAGCAGAGTCCTGCCAGTATCTATGTAACTGTTCTCATCCACATCTGGTCAGGATACTCCCATGGATTTTGTTATGTCTCTGTTCTATCTACAAAAGAATGGTTATGAGAAGAGGAAGGTGAAAGGTCTACACACGAGGGATCATAAAATGTGTCTCAGAAAGTGGTTAACAGTATCCATGAATGTAGGTGATAGGTGTGACATCTGGTATATGGTGTGTTGTAACAGAAAATATCAAGTTGATAATAAACATATTTCTGATCAGCCTGTATCAAAAAGCATGTATCTTCTTTTCTGAGCTTGTATGTGACTCTGACTTTTCTTTTATTACTCCAGCTGAATAAAAGGACAAGGATCATGGAAATCACATTTAATGGTGGAAAATATGTACATGTAAGGCAGGGAATTTTACCCACAGACTCCCATTCAAATGACATTGTTAAGAGGTATGCAAGTAAGCCCAGCATACCATATAAAACTTTTTCTTTAACATATAATATCACCTGCTAAGTGACTATCCAAACATTTTGTGACTTGAAGAGAAGCTTAGAGAAGCTATTAAAAGACCTACCCTTGAAAAGAGAGTGGAGCTTTATCCTGTTGCTTTGGAATACTTATTGAAGTATTCCTGCCTTGGCTTTCATGCATTTTAAGAGGGCACATTCTTGCAACCCTTTTCCTAAAAGGCTTACTTGAAGACTTGAAAAGGTTGAGGTGCTGATCAGTGTTGGTTGGGGAAGCGAGTATCAAGCCCCATACTGCTGATTACTGTCATAACTTAGAAAAATGTCCTAGTATTTGGGAGTTTTGGATCAAGACGCATTTCACAGCACAGTGGGCCACCAGATCATATAGATCCCCACTGTTACCTGCTGACTATTATGAATTTCTGCTTCACACTGTAATCCAAGCCCCCAAGGGATTCATTGCACAAGGCAGATATCACATATTGGTATTGCTCATATCACATACTGGTATTGCTCAGAACACATACTGGTATTGTTCTTATCACATACTGGTATTGCTCATATCACATACTGGTATTGCTCTTATAATATACAGTTACTGCTCATATCACATACTGGTATTGCTCTTATCACATACTGGTATTGCTCATATCACTTACTGGTATTGCTCAAATCACATACTGGTATTGCTCTTATTGTACATTTCTGGAAGCAGTTACCTATAGGTTTTATAAGACATGTGTACTCTAGGTTCTAAAAATTAGAGGGTTGCAAAAAAACTGCTCATTGTACAAAAGATTGCAGTGAACTTTGGGATATTTTTCTTTTCAGCTGGAATGATACTATTTCAGTATTTCTTATTTTATTAGCAGTAATGCTAAAATAGTGGATGTTCTATGTAGGATCTCGTCCCCGTCCATGCTTACTCATGTGTCTTAACCCAAACCCTAAATCTACACTTGCCCCTAAACCCAGCCCTAAACATTACATTATAAATAACCCTTTCTCTAACATTACCACTACACAAGACAAAAGGACACCTGGGTAGACCATACAAATGGTCATTCTTGATCAGTGTACTATCAAGGTAAACAAACTTATAACAAAAAATAAAGGCACAGAACCCTCACAACACCAAGCATGTACAACACTGAATCTAAAACCCTAACCTGCGACACTTAGATGCACCACCCACTATAGCATGATCTTGCACATCCATAACCACCAGTTTTTCATTCAACCATTAATTTTCCTGCACAACCCTACTTAATGGTTGCACTTCGTTTTAAGGTGACAGCATGCTTAATAGTTATACTTTATGAAGCCTTAATTCAACCAGATGTGATTCTCACAAATGAGAATTCCCTCATTTGGGCATTCTCTTTTTTTACATCCACAAAATGTTTTAGTCAAACCTTTTCCCGCTACCACTCATGTTTATACCTCACTCTTTGTAATTGTTTATGTCTGCGAAGTTTATCCTACTTATCTATCAACTTTCTGTACATGTATGTGGTAATTATTTGAAAGCATGTTATGCCTCTTTTCTCTGGATATATTCAGCCTCTGTTTCCCGCATTGAAATGTCATTCCCATTAGAAACTGCCACAAGCTACATCCCCAGATCCTCTCTGACATAACCCCATCTTTCACTTCTCATTTATGTTCCACATGGTGGCATCAGGCACCATTTGTATATTCCTTTTCTCCTACCATGGCTTTTTTTTTTTCTAGTTTTGCCTTTTCATTGCTCCTGGCAATCAATTTCTTTAATGCCACACTTCCTTCTCTGTTTACTACAGAATTCTGGTGTCAGCCATCTTTACATATTCACAGCTTTATTATAAATGTTTTTTTTATGCTGCTTGCTAAATTCTCTCACTGTTTTACATTAATTAGAAGTAAGTTTAGCAAATAAAAATTGTAATCCTAAAAGATCCATTGTAAAAATATAGAATAATGTATTTGCTTGCTGTGTTGAGGTTGTTTTATTGCTAATAAAAGGTTATTCTTGAACAAACACGTTTCTGATCAAGACAAGATAATGTAATATTTTGTCTTTATAAATAGTAGAGTAAATCAAGTCATAAACTTTTTGTAAGACTTGACTTATTTCACTGCAGCATGAGAAAAGTACATAAAGCAGGTATTTTTAAACATGAAGTTGACTGACCCTACCTAGTTCTGCAGCCTTTTATGTATGACTAGTATGTTTTCTCAAAGGATGCTTTGTTATGTTGAGATGATTGTACTTTGATATTTGTTTTAAGGTGACAGAGTGCTTAATAGTTCTGATTGTAAAACTCGAGTCAAATATTTATTGGGCACTAGGAGAAAAGTGCCATTTAACAGTTACAATTTGGTTTTCATAGACATATAAATCTATATAAGATTTTGTGTGTGTGTGTGTGTGTGTGTGTGTGTGTGTGTGTGTGTGTGTGTGTGTGTGTGTGTGTAACTATAGATATATAAACACACATATGCAAGTATGCATGCGTGAACACACAAACATGCACACACATACATGCGCGTGCATGCGCACACACACACACACACACAAACACACACACACACACACACACACACACACACACACACACACACACACACACACAAACACATGTATTTTCCTAGACATTTATAATAAACATTATTAAAGCAGAATCAATTGTAGTGGCCTCACTTTGAAATGTTATTTTAGGAATTCAGTGAGTTTTTACTCTAAAGGAACTTGAGATATGTGTAGACATCTACAACTAAGCAAAGGGAAACAGTATGATTCATGTTTATGCTATTGTAAAATACAGCAGCTATATTCAAAGGAATAGTGCCATAGAATTCTTTTTAACTCAAAACAAATGTAATTTTCAATGCCATATTTTTTATTCATCACACAGTTCAAAGCAGATTCTTTATTTAAGTGTTTCTTATTATGTGACAATATAATCTTGTTTTGTGAATCAAACAATTAAATAAAGTAAACAGCAAAACATGGACAGCATTTATTCAAGCAATGATTTTTCCTCACAGTGTGAAGTACCCAGCATGCTCTTGTTTTCAAATCTAGAACTCTCAGATAGTAGAGATTCAGAGAAGAGCTATAGGACAGTGAGGTAAAAGGTGATAAAAAAGTGAATGCAAACAAGAAGCACAGTCTAGTATCAGGGATAGTAGGTCATGATTATTGTTCAGTGGGTAAAAAGTGGAACAGGCAAGCATAAAGACAAAAAAGCATATTAAAGCTGATTGAGCTGCAAGAGCAAAAAATGGCTGGAGCAGAAGGAGCTGCTATGATACAGCAGAAGCAACATATCACTGGAACTACTAGTATTCAAACTGCAGCAATAGCAGCAGCCTGTCACTGGAACTGCTAGGATTCTCACAGCCGCAGCATGCCACTGAAACTGCTAGTATTCTAGAGGCAGACTGCTAGTATTCTAGAGGCAGGAGCATGTTACTGGAACTGCTAGTATTCTCACTGCAGCAGCAGAGTGTCACTAGAACTGCTATTATTCTCATGACAGCAACATCATGTCACTGGAACTGCTAGTATTCTCACAGCCGCAGCATGTCACTGAAACTGCTAGTATTCTAGAGGCAGACTGCTAGTGTTCTAGAGGCAGGAGCATGTTACTGGCAGGAGCATGTTACTGGAACTGCTAGTATTCTCACTGCAGCAGCAGAGTGTCACTAGAACTGCTAGTATTCTCGTGACAGCAACATCATGTCACTGGAACTGCTAGTATTCTCACAGCCGCAGCATGTCACTGAAACTGCTAGTATTCTAGAGGCAAACTGCTAGTATTCTAGAGGCAGGAGCATGTTACTGGCAGGAGCATGTTATTGGAACTGCTAGTATTCTCACTGCAGCAGCAGAGTGTCACTAGAACTGCTAGTATTCTCATGACAGCAACATCATGTCACTGGAACTGCTAGTATTCTAGAGGCAGTACCATGTCACTGGAACTGGTAGTATTTTAGCAGCAGCATGTCACTGGAACTGCTAGTATTCATATGGCAGCAGAATGGGTACTTACGTATTATCACAACCAGATTTTTAACCTGGCGCAATCATAATGTGATCGCAAAATGACTTCAACTTTAAGTCGAAAGGTGTGTTTGAAGTGTTAACTGGTATTCTGTCAATGTGGTTATGAGATGTAGGAAGAGGAACAACAGTAAAATTCCTCTTCCTCAGTAGTGTATCTCCCTGCTTTGTGTCTGCAAAGTGCTTCGCAGTGGAACAGTAGGCTGTGTTCATCTATTGTGGTTACTGTGTGTAGCTTCTTAGCACTTTCAAGCCATTATATTTATATGTGTGTGTTTGTGTCTGCATTCAGTTTACTACTTTAAGACTACTGTTGAAGGGATTATACCTCTTGATGCTGAGTTGTCATTAGCAGATTGGAGTGCACAGTCCATAGTTGAGTTTGCCTTTATATCTTACTACACTTAGACAAAACCAAACCGAGCAGCAGGACTGTATCTTCTGTCCATGGTGTGGCATCTGATTTACTTACACATCGAGTGAGGTCACTGTGTTGAAAATGTAGTTAGTAGTGTAGGTATTTTGCCTACCTTAAAATGTGCCCATCATTTGAAAGACACATTACTCCCAAACTGCCATTAGCTGTGGTACAGTGTACAAAAGACCCGGTTGTCCTACTCAGAATCTTGTTTGTCCACGAAATATGAAAAATTGGCCTCCTGTTTTTATAATGCTAATTCAAATTTGTTACTGTTTAAATCAGTGAGAAATGCTCAGTTGTTTTGTGTTCAGTCCGAATGAATTACAAACTGTTTTAGAAACTGCAGAAGTGTCAAAAGGTATTGCTACTTACGTATTATCGAGTGGTTTAAAATCTGGTTGCGATAACACGTAAGTACCGCAGAATGTTACTGGAACTGGTAGTATTCTAGCAACAGCAGCATGCCACTGGAACTGCTAGTATTCTCATGGCAGCATCATGTCACTGGAAATGCAAGTATTCTCATGGGAGCAGAATGTCACTGGAACTGGTAGTATTCTAGCAACAGCAGCATGTCACTGGAACTGCTAGTATTCTCATGGCAGCATCATGTCACTGGAAATGCAAGTATTCTCATGGGAGCAGAATGTCACTGGAACTGGTAGTATTCTAGCAACAGCAGCATGTCACTGGAACTGCTAGTATTCTTACGGCAGCATGATGCAGTAATACATGCCAATGAAAGCAGTACTGTCACATCAGCTGACAAGTAGTTGCTACTGGATAATTTGGACAGGGACATTATAAGGGTACTGGCTGACCAGTATGGCTGACAAACTGGAGGAGTGAATGGACTTCCCATAGCAGTGGATGCCAAGATGTGTGCAGCTCTTAATATTCTAGCTACAGGAACCTTCTAAAGACAAAAAGGAGACACAACCTGGATGTATTAGAGTCACTGATCTACAGAATAATCAAAACATTCCTCTAAACATTATTGCAAGATGTAGTATAGAACATCTGCTTCCCCAGCATGGCAAGGGAGAGAGAAATACCTCAATACACAGCTTTATGGTATCACCAATCTGTCTGAAGCACTGCTATCTATAGACTGCAAACATGCAGCAACAGAGGTCCTATCTGGTCTCCAGGCAATAGTTATATCAAGATAAAGGGCTACTATTTCATCTATTGACATGTAGTGCTGAGAGAACAAAGGCTTATACCACATGTATCTACAGAGTACCTTGGCAGTGCTCATGATTATGTGTTCATATGGATTATAGCTAAGAACTAGCCTAGCTGTCCTTTGAGGCTATTGTAAGCCTAGCAGATTATCTCATCTGAGAATCAAACCAGTTTCCACCATATGGTAAACAAATCATCTATATCACCAACTCTTGCACAATGACTCTGCCACATATCTACATCAGCAAATGATATTATCCCCCAGCCTTATGTCTCTAATGCGTTGCAGCTGGTACAGATACCCCCTGGAGTTTTGCCTGATGTCTGTAAAGAACCCACGAAGCTTGGTTAAACATCAGTATAATACCTCACATATCCATGCCAATAATGTAGCATAGTATGTCTTCAACCTTCTGAATGCTCTACTTCACTGCCTAGATATATTCAATGGATACTGCAATATGCAGTCTGTCAGCTGTTTGTTCACACAGCATGTACCATAATACACCCCTCAGGAGGCAGGCAATGCTGCTATCATTACCTGGGACATTACACACCTACAACAGCAGGACCATTGCAACCTCTAATACATCACCTTCCAATGACAACAGTGATAGTAATGAGCCTAAACCAGCAGCTGCCTAACATACATACACGCAGACATTATTGTCTACAGTATATGACAGAAGAAGCAAAGCAACAACATCAACTCCATTTATTTGGCTCTGACATGTACACAGTGGCTGTGCAGTGATAAACACAACAATATGATGCATACAGTGCTCTGTAGACACTATAATGAAAAGTGCATGGTTGAGTCTCACACTGCATCAGACATGCCCACATAGACCACACAGGAAGGAGGTTGGTGAGGGTCAGTTTTCCACAATATCAAAGAATGCATGGATGCATGGCTGTCTTCACAACTAGCCATTGTTGGAGTTAGTGGTTAATGCAGATGGAAACGTGTTTTACAGGGAGGGGTTCACTATGTTGTGTGTGACTTCTTCTATTGATTATTGGGGAACAAATATACAGTCTTGCAGAGTGACCACTCCAATGGAAGTTTGTGGAGACATTATATGCCCATGCAGTGGGGTTTCATTAATGATTGTACATACCAGGCCCAGAGGACTTCTGGGACTTAGAGATGATGGCATTGATAAAACAGGACTTGTAAAGGGTCCACCTACAAAGAACCCAGTTGAGGTAGCTCCATGACATGGCCACCCCTCAAATATAGAGGATTGTGGTGATACTGAAAACATGGCAAAACAAAACTGCATTCCCCGTGATGGTCATCATGTGCAATTAACACAGATATGCCCTAAACCCCAAATCACTGTAATCTATCTGGGGTATAGGCTGCTATTGGTGTCACTTGCTAGCATCAGTATAGAGGTGGCCATTAATGCATTTGGTTCCACCACAGATGACATGAGCCCAGTTATGAAATTGTCATTGGACTTCATTGTTTCCTGAAAGAAGTAGCACTCCTGGACATCATCCTTCAAGAGGATGCATTCCATGCAAGTCATCTCTAGGTGGACTGCATCTGGATTATAGCCCTGAACATTTGTGAATGATGCCCAAAACTGCCTACATATCAGGGCCACCTGTGACAGCAGCTGCAACTTGAACCACAGGTAGAATGCTTTATGGTGAGTATCTGCATTTCAGATACAGTGTATTTCTCTGACATTATCCCAGTGATGTCAGTAAAACTGATGGGGGTTACAAGGGAGTCTTCTTTGACAGGTGGGATGAGACCCCATGCTGTACAACCTGTTGGACACAGGGGTGGGTGAAGCCACAGTGTCAGCCTGTGTAATAGATGTTGAACCACCCAGGAGGGGGCAGAAAGTGTCAAAATCTCTTGGGACTGTGACATCATCATCAGATCCTGCACACATGCTGATCTTAGCCTGTAGTTCTGGCTCAGCTCCCTCCAGGTGTCACTGTAGCACTGATTTGTCCTGTAACTACA
>NC_056744.1:451842839-451940339 GCF_019279795.1 Protopterus annectens | reverse complement strand
TGCAAGGAACAACTTTTATGGGTTTGTCTGTCCCAGTGGTGGACCAGGTAGTAGTTTGTTGATTGGATTCTTGATTGGAACCATTTTTTTTCCTTCTACACTATTAGGGTCTGTTTTCCAATAGCGTGTTCAGGGTGTTGCCCCCTTTTGTTTCAGAACAGCATTGACATTGGTGGTGGTGGTTTATTATGGGGGTTTCAGCAGTCAGGAAGGTGAAGAGAACCACAAATATCCTTTTATGGGTTTTAAGCTCCTGAGGTAGTGGTGTAGTCCATACATTCATGGTGAGGCTTGGAGTCATTGCTGAGGGAAGTGAGTTTGAACTTGCTGTAATCTGTAGCCACTGTGTGATAATCCTTACTTATAGTCCTAAAACCATGTAATAAATTGTTTTATTTGTATATGTCTTCATTGAATGACATACATTTTCAAGAGTATTATTTGTTAATGGAAAATGTCTTTCTTTATTATTTACAGACAGAAAAGCAGTTGTGAACAAGTGGAGTCAACTGCGGTAGAAATGTTGGGGTTAGTAGCAGTGGTTAGGGTTTCTGTGTTGATGTGGCACTGTTAGTGACTGAAACAGTTTCCCAGTATTTTAGGAGAGGGATTTAGAAGGACTGTGTCATAGGGGGCTGCAGTTTTCCAGAGTGGTCTCTAACTTGAGAGATTGCATTACTTTGAGCGCGAGAACCTGTTACATTATGGGGGGGGGGGGGGCTGAGAGGGCAGTGTTGCACACACACTATTTAATGTCAAAAAGTGTTTTTACCAAAAAAGTGCTTTATACTAGAAGATGCCCTGTTAGCTTCAATAAGAAGTTATGGGCAAGTAAAGTTCATTGAGAATTTGTCTGGCTACGATGTGTATTTGTTTTTTGCTTCACCTGCTTATATGAGGTATTCATCTCACTGTTTCATTTCCTAATAAAACTCTGCTTATTTTACAAACTGATCTGAGTAAAACTGTTGAGTTGTGGAGGAAAGGAGAAAAGGAAAAAAATGCGGCGTTGATTGTTGGTGTGTGTCCATGGGAAGTGTTCGCCCCATACTTCTCAACTGTACCGATGTTGCAGAATGTCCAGATTTAGTTTAGTAAGAACTGGAGGCAAAAAAAAGTCAGAATTGTACAGCCTTGTTGTTAAAGGAAAAGCAAAGGTCAACTTTTGAGTAGTTGCTCTTCCACAGTCTCCTGTATATCACTAATGGTGGGTCTTTGGGGGGATGTTGCCACAGACACTGACAAAAGAAAGATAGGGTAATTCATGGATGGGACGGGATAGCCAAGAGCTGACAACAGAGGCTACCCTGGTCATATACACAAGTAAGCGCAGAGAGCACAAGATGAATCAGTCATCCAAAGGACATATGTCTATGGGCTTGGTTTGTAAATTCCGGATTTGATAGGCCTCTGAAGACATTAGTAAGAGATGCTGACAAGTTAATCCATGGCGACTCCCCTGCACAGGCATGTGTGTGAACACAGACACATGCACAAAGATTAAGGAGAAGGGGTGTGGAATGGCAATTAGTAAAGACAGTGACTGGTTATTAGGCTTCTTGATTCGGCAGATGCATATTAATTCCCATTCTCGTGTTCTGGTCGTGTGTCAAATTAATAGTGTTAATATTTTGGAGGTTTCCCTGATTGTTTCTGGATTTGTCCCTAATTGGTTGTGAGTGTAGTGTGTGTGTGCATGCTTGTGTATAGGAGATGGAGGAGGCTTTTCATGTTATAATTGTTCTGAAGTGAAGTACCAATATTTTGTCCATGGTCTGGGGTGACTCATGCTCGGATCTCTCGGCTCTGCATGTCTTGTATGTGTGATTTGCGTGTACCTATTTTCAGGCACTATTTGCCCGAATTTATGATGAGGCTGGTTTGAAGATGGGTATGATTTTTCAGGACTTGCCGATTTGTGTTTTCTGAATCGCCCATGATTGTAAGGCTACTTTGTACACAAGGGTTGGACTGGATTGCCTACAGAGGGAACCAAGGAGTTGCCCTGGTGGAATGTAGCAGGGGGCATAGCAGGGGGCATGTGTGTTGTCTCCCACTGAGTAAGACACATTTGCTAAGCTGTCTGGACTTATTTTCAGAGATTACAGGTGTTCCCATGTGAGATGGGTGTGGAATTGTTCAGTGGGACTGCACTGGCATTGTAATGCTTGGGGCTCAGCACCAATGGATGTATTGATTGGGGTAACTCTTGCAGTGAGCAACCTAGTCGCTTCTGGCAGGTGTACTTCTGCCTTTAGCTTTGCATGCTTCCCTGATTCTTTCTGGATTTGTCCCTGATTGGTGGTGAGTTGGGATGTGTGTGCATGCTCGTATGTAGGAGAGGGAGGAGGCCTTTTGTGTTCCAGTTGTTGAAGTGCAGCACCGATATTTTGTCCTTGTTTCAGTGTGACTCATGTTCAGATCTCTCAGAGCAGCATATTTTGAATGTATGGTTGTGCAGGTGTGGTGTAATGTTAGCCGTTTGGGAGAAGGTGGGAAGTGCACCTATCTGCTTTTCAGCTACTTGCACAGTGCCTGGGTTTTGCATCATTTCTGGTCATTCCTCATAAAGCATATGGAGGAGGGGAGGAAGGAAAAAAAGAAAGAAAATAAAAGGGAAAAACACAAGCCACCGATAATTCCTTTGCCCCTGATGTGTCTTGGTTTTCCATTAATCAGACACATGGTTGTGGGCTGCAGGAGTGTGTGTGTGTGTGTGGGGGGGGGGGGGGGAATGAAGATTGGATCTCAAATGTCTGGCATTAGTTTATTATAACTATTTTTAACACATTTTGTGTGGAACTTCAAGGAACATGAAGTTTTATGATCCCAAATGAGGACTGTTCATCGAGATGAGGTACACCTGAGAGGTACAGGTATGTTATGGAGGTTTTTTACTCATTGTTTAAGCATCCTAAGTTTCATTGCAGTGCACATGTTATTGTTATAGCTGCTTGTAGAACAAAACAGCACATTTGAGAAGCTGCTAAGGTTGCACTTTCTAATAGATGAACATGTAGTTTTGTTTAAACTTTTAATTTGGGTAAGGGTGATTGCGCAGGGATATTCTTGTAGTGCTTGCTTACAGAAATGCTCCCAAGATTGTTTTAAGAAAGAAGTTAACTTTGCCCATATAGTGCTGTATAGGTTTTTGTATGGAAATCAAGAGGTGAATCAGGTATTTTGATATTTAAATTATCGCTTATCCACAGTGTTTAATTGTAACATGCTCCAGATGGTAGCTCACTTTACATTCTGCATTTTAATAGGTGTCATTTAAACACATAGGTTCACGGGTTCATAGATTCATTGGTTGTTACTAGGCTAATGACCACCAGGGCCCTTACAAGCCTAGTTGTGCACCCCAAACCATTTGGACCCCGGTTATCATGGGCATCTATGGAGGAGGCATGTTGATAAGGAAGTAACTAAGGATTTGTATGGAGGGTGTTAAGATAATACTGTTCTTTCTTTCCTTCTTATTGAAGGCATCTGTCCATAATGGATATGGGGGCCAAACTGGGTGTAAATTTACAATTTCCCATCCACTTGTAAAGGTTTCATTTGCATAGGGTCAGGGATGAACTCTGTATTCCATGAATGAGGGACTTATTTCATAGTGTGGTGATCCTTTAAGGCACATATCAGTCTCTCCAGCACATGTTCAGTTATTGCTGCTTGTGGCATTAAACCATTTTTGCTGCAGTATGTTCCTTTGCTGGCTATGAAAGGATTTGATGGGATATATGGACTTTAAGACTAGATAAAGGGATTGACAGAGGATTGCAAGGTATATGTGTGTGTTGGGGATGTGTAAGGAACTGGTTTCCATTGTTTAAGCAGAAGTCTGCAGGTCCTAGCAAGGCATAGTTTCTGGGGTTGTTAGAGGATACAGGTCATGGTTTGTTTGATTTACCAGATGTGAATGCAATACGGTAACAAAAAAAAATGAAAGGTGAAATCTCAAGACAAGGGTGGATTAAGATGTCATGGAGCTTATTGGGCTCCTGAATTTTACATATTTTAGGGGGAATGGTTTTGGCTTGTTGGCCAGCAGGATGGAAGGACATTTGGAGGAGGGATGTTAATTTTTGGAGTTAGTTTCACTATATCTGGTATGCAAGGTTTAGTAGGAGAAGTTGTGGGAAAACAGCTAATTTTTATTTGGACAATAGGATGGTGGTATGGGCCCCTAGTGTTGTCAGGCAAGGTGTGTCAGGTTGCTTTGGAATGATCAGATCTGATACAGGATTCTGCAGTAGCTTTTGATAAGAAGGTATATGTTAGGGCACTGTAAGATTTTGGTAAATTGTGTTTAGGCAGGAACAAGGTAAGGCAGTTCAGTGGGTCAAGGTGGATTTAGCTCCAGTTAGTATAGTTGCACAGGGGACAGGGTTATGTGACTTTATTAAATTTAGGACGGTGAGCCATATGTTTGAAGGGCTGGGGTAAGTTTGATAGTATGGATACTGACAGATTAGGGCTACTGACAATATAAGTTTTGTTGTGGGGATTGGCATTGGTAAACAGAGGTTCATTGGGTTACATTCTGGGGGGTATTGGCTTTATGGATGTATTACAGTCATTAAGAGGGCAGTTAGATGTTCAGAAAATGCTATGTTGGTCATCGGATGTTTTGCTTTATAATGGATTACTATTAAATTGATCTGTTTGAAAAGGAAATTTAATTTTGGTCATTATTATATCCTTTGGGTGGCAAAAGGATGCTGCAATTAGACAGGATGGCATGCAGTTGAACTTGATTTGTTTTGGATGGCAATGAGCTTTTTAGTGTTTTGGTGGCACATTTGGCAGGTGATGACCTGGAAATAATTAATTATAAAGCTATTGTTGGTAGTTAGGGTAAGTGAGGATATATTTGATTGACATGGGTTTCACAGGGGTATGGGTATTACTTTAGCATTGGAGAGGGATGATCAGTTTAATTTTAGCTGCTTAGGCAACTGGCTGCTTTGGGTATTTGTATGACTGGGCTTTGGGATATTGATGACAGGGATCCAGTTTGGTTCAGAGAGGATGGAATACACCAAATGATGTTTGGCTTCAACCTTTATTATGTATGGTTAGGTTTGTTTTGGAGGGTTTGTTGAAAGTTTTGGAATGAAGGAGTGGGAACAGCCTGGTCAGGCTGGTTGGTGAAGAAGAGGGGCAAGGTTGTCATCAAAATGATTGTATACATAAAATTGGTTATAAAACATTTACTTTTATCAAAATGATCTGCTATAAGACTTTTGACTTTATTACCAAATATATTTACTCTATACACAGAAGAAATAGTCGATGCAAAATTGTACATATCAAAATCAGTTAATGCAAAGTTAAGCAAATGAAACAACAGGAATTTGAAAGTCAGTGACAAAATATGCAATTGTAAAAATTAATGTATTTCTAAATATCTTCCATATTTAAAAAAAAACACAAGAAACTGATAAATATGTTTAAATGAAATAATAAAAACATCACATTTTTATATAAAAAATATACTGCTCAGAAAAACAATTTATCTGTATTGCATCATTTACAAGGCAAGCATCTCCCCTAATTTTAGATTGCACAATGAAACTAAACGAGTAACTGTATAAAGACAGCATTATCTTAGTAAATGTGCCTAGCTTTGATGACAGAAACTGCCAACTGCATTCTTGAACCTGCTAAGATTTTTAACATTCCTAACCAAACTTGGCAAAAGATTCTTATCTCTTAACCACTCTTTTCAAAATCCAGTTCATTATTTTATTGTTCTAATTAAAAGTTTTTAAGTGTTTAACCTGATTCACCTTGTTGTTCTTTTTTTTTCTTTAGGCCCAGATACCATATAGACATTTGCCTGCATGGTGATCATGAAATTCCTCCTCTTGTAATTTAATGAAAATAAGCCTGAACCTAAATATCTACTTTAATAAGATTTTTTCCATGTGTTGTACTAGTTTTGTAAATTGTCTTTGAATAATTTCCTATATTGTAACTTTATATTCTTAATAGAAACCAAAGACAAGGACCATCTTCCACATGTATTCACAAGAAATTTGTATAAATGTTTTTCATTTCCTTTGAAGTTGTGAACTTGGGTTCTTCCTATACTTTCTTACACAGTGTTCTTACAGAACTAGTCTACATTATAGTCATAAGTCAGGCTGCCATCTACCTATAGCCCAGGATCTTTACAGATTTTAAGCTCCTCTATCTATCCCTTAAATTCTAATTATATTTTCCCCTTTTGTGTAACTCTAACAGCCATCCTAGAGCCTCATTTATTTCACTGGGTCTACCAGAACTCCAGTCACCCCCAGTCCAATACTTAAATTTAAGAAGGGACCAGCAAGGATCCTAAGGGTATCCTGGGGAGGGGGGTTGTTGTTATCCAGCTTCTAGCCAGAGGGAAGGGTTCTGCTTTATGATCTACCCTGCTTCTCCCTTTACCCTTGCCCTATATGGCAAAATCTGAGGGCGGACATGCAGTGGGGACATACAGCATATCACCCTACCTCAGTGGCAGCTCAGTCTTGTCCCCACCCTATTCTTAGATGATTTATGCCCACATGCAGTGCACTGTGTCTGCACATCACAGTACTTTTCTCTAGTTTCAATGTGGCCTGTACTATAACTTTTATTTGGGCCCTGGAAAACATGCAGCTGTTGTATGTGTATTGCTCTTTCTAGATATACAGAAGTTAGTACCTCTCAGAATTGAGTTCCTTATAATTAGACCTCCTGACCATTGTCATCGCTTGGTTCCTTTGGAATAATCCTCTCAATTAAATAAAACGTTCATTTGTGAGAGTTGTCAAGGAGGCATTCGTTCTTTCTCTAACTGGTTGCCCTCTGCTTTCCTCACCTTTATGTTTCTCTGCTTGATTGCATTCTTAAACTTGTTTCCTTAAACGTGGTTATTCTTTCTTTTCTTTTCATTATTGAATTTTATGGTGTTTCAAACTTATTTGAATTTCCTTGTATCATTAGTTCTCTTGTTCTTCTATGAATTTATCTTAAAATACTTCATTTTTTCTTGTTTTCTGTCATATGAAGTTTAATTATCTCTCTGTTGTTTGATGGCAGTTCGTATTGATTGCCTCCTCCCCTACGCTAAATGTTTTAGTTTCTCTGTTTTTAACATATAATCTCTGCATTACCCTCTTTGTCTTTTATTAAATTGTTACTGTTCTTCTGATTGCTGACTTTTTTGTTCCCTTCATGCAGTATAGCAAGTATGTGTTCCATCCTACTTTCAGAAATTTCTATAGTTTTCTGAGATACCTTTTCATTAACTACATTCTGTGTATCTTACACTTGGATCTTATTACAACTGACTGCATTTTCTCTTTCCTGATTTACAATTTTGCACCTTTGTTAGTGTGTTTTGTTTTACTTTTTACTTTTAATTTTCTTTCCATTTATAATAGTGCCTGGTTGCCATTACCCTACTGGTAGACAAGTATTGATTCCCAGGTCTTATTTGCCAAGGGTTCAAGACACCAAAGATCAGAACTAGTCCACAGAAAATCACTGACAGGTAGTTTTGATGGCAGTGATGTCCTTTTTGGGGATAGTTTTCCTCTTCTTTGAGTTGATGCAACCATAAAATTTGTATGTATAAGTTAAAGAGGAAGGAAGATGCAGGGAGGCTTGACTCACCTACAGAAACACTTCAAATGTGTTTTCTCAGCCATTTATTTTCAAGGAGTACAGTTCAGGGATTCCAATCCTTGATAGGTTATTCTCCCACCACTTATAGTAGAAGTGGCTTGCTACATTTCTCTTATTTCCTTAAACAAGGTGAAGAATAGACTTAAAGGATTAGATGGGTGAATAGATGATGTGAAGAACTATGCAGAGATATCTGTGATATTGTCCAGGTGTAGGCATCGGCGATATTCCAAATAGAAAGAAGATTAAGAAGGCAGAATTGGCAGCTGAACTGGATATGAAAAGAAGAAGAGCAGAAGTCAATGCTGATAAGTAAATATGTCAAACTGAATGCAAAGTTTCAGAGAAGAGCAAGGAGAGATAAGGACCCATAGTCAAATGAGCCAGTCAAAAAATGGAACAAGAAAATAGAATAGCAAAGACAAAGTGGCCTTTTCCAGAAGACTGATGATAACAATGGAAAATTCCACGTAAAATGGGCATGATAAAAGACATACAGGTAGATGGGAAGAACTTAAAGGAAAAAGGAAATGGGAGATATTAAGAATAGGTGGCAGGACTATCCAGAATAATATATCAGAAGGGCTCTAGCATCAACAATACATGCAATAGTATGTGGTCTGGTCTAGAGCTAAGCATCCTAGTAGGTGAAGTTAAATTGGTCATAGAAAGTCCTGCTAATAGCAAAGCCACCTGAACTGATGAAATTCTAGTGGCCTTGTTTAAAATCCCTCAAACTAATGTTACTACAGTACTGCTTGAATTTAGAAGCAAATTTGAAAAACATTATCAACATTTTTCCCAATCCCATAAAGGGCAATGCTAACAAGTGCTCAAATTATAGAACAGTTGTACTTTAATCACATGATAGCAAGGTTAATCATCACGATCTTTAAACCTAGATTCCATTGGTATACAAACCAGGAAGTGCCAGATACACAAGCTGGTTACTGAAATGATAGAACCAATCAAGATCCAACATGTCAACATATACTGGATAATAGAAAAGCAAGGAAGTTTCAGAAAATATTTACTTCTGTTCCATTGAATATTCTAAAGTCTATGATGTTTTGGACCATAATAAACTGTTGCATGTACTTAGAGAAATTGAGATACCTGGTTACCTTATTTGTCTCCTATAGAGTGAAAACAGACATTTAGAACCACATGTGGCATAACTGACTGGTTCAAAATTGTGAAAGGAATAAGATACTGTTTTCGACCTACATGCTCAATGTATGTACTGAATATCTAATGCAAAATACAGGGTTATATGACTCAGATAATCAAATCAAACCAGCTGGGAGAAATATTATTCTCAGATATACAGGTTATGCCTCTCAACTGTCCAGATTTTCACAGAATGTCCAGATTTTTGTCTCATATTTTGGTCTGCTTCTCCTGAAATTTGTGGTTTTCTGGCAAATCATTCAGGACTGAAGTCAGAAAATAATGGCAGACATTTTATTTTCAAACTTCATGTACTTCAGAAAATTAATGCTGATGCAAAACCTGTTATTCTATCAACTTTCTAAGTTTATAAGAGCAATATTTAAAAAGTGTCCTGATTTTTGGGTCTTTGTCTCTGCATTATTTGTGCCTTTGTCCAGATTTCTTGCTCTAAGAGGCTGACATATGATGCAGATGATACCACTCTAACAAGTGAAAGTGAGGAAGAGTTGAAGAGCCTGTTGAGAAAGGTGAAAGTATAAAGTGCAGAAGATGCCTTGTTGCTCAGCATCAACAAATCTAAAATTGTATCATCTAACCTTATCAATTCTTTGAAAATAAAATGGGAGAAAATGGAGGGATGACAGATTTTATTTGCCAGGAATGAAAGATCTCTGCAGATAGTGATCGTAGACATGAAATTAAAAGATTCTTGCTTTTTGGAATGAAAGGTATGGTACATCTGCGGTCCAAATAGGCAAAGCTCTGGTTTTCTTAGCAGTAACATATGACTGTGATGGTATAAATAAGATTATGCACTGGAAAACCAATGCTTTTAAAGCTGTTGTGTTGGATAAAATGTTTAGAATTATATGGACTGCAAGAGGATAAACTCATTCAATACATAAGGAAATATATCCAGACTGATAGTGGAAGGTCTAATAGCAAAACTAAAACTACAACCGAAATACTCTGGACAGATAATGAAAGGACAGGACTCACTAGAAAAGACAGCGATACTGGAAAAGATCAAAAGTAAAATAAAGAGGAGTGGCAGAGACTAAGACAGACAGTATTATTGAAGTAATCGATTTGAATTTGCAAGAATGTAAATAAGCAGTTCCTGATAGATTGTGTGCGCTAAAGTCCTTGAGGTCAAGAACAGACAGATTTGACTAAATGCTTAAGCACCAACAGTTAGGATATACTTAACATAGCCTATGTTTGGCTGTATCACTCTCATGGCATCTGTATTTATTTGACATTTGTTTAAAGGGAAAATCCAACTGGGACAGAAAGTGTCCATTTTCAGTGGAGGCCCGGGGAGGCCCAGGGAGAAAAGCTCCACAATCACAATCATTTAAAAATTAAATACAGATATTTTAGATCACAAAATATCATGTTACACTACAAAACACAGGCGTGAATAAAATGTTGTAATGAGAGAAACATAGACCATATATTTCATAGTAGAGTGCAATGAAAAACAACAATATGAGTTGGAGAAAATACACGAGGAAAAACTCATTAGTTATATTATTTGTCACATACATTAGTACGTGATAAATTAGACCAGAAGTAGGTCCATGTTTTTATAAAGTATTCTATTTGGAAGCTTTTAAAGGTAGGTAGGTTAGAAATAGTTTTGGCGGTTAGAAGTAAGGAGTTCTGTTTGATTTTATTTTATTTTTTTTTTATACTGAGTACGGGTATAGGCCTTGACCAGGGATTTATTTGGTTTATTTGTGGTGAGCAGTTGTTTGCCTACTGATCTGAGAGTTCTTTTAGGGAAATATATGTTGATTAGTTGATTAAAGCAGTAATAGCTGGGCAGCAGAATGGTTTGTGTATGATTCTATGTATTGTTATAAGTTCAATGTAGGAGAAGTGGAAGGGGAGTACCAGCCAGCTAAGGGTATGCAGAGCTTTATGGTGATAGATAAAGGAGGATAAATTAGTAGCAAACTTGGCAATTTTGTTTTAGCAGCTTTCAAGTTTGTTTGTTTTTTTTTTTTTTTTTTTTGGAAGATTGGAAATTGGTTAGAAGTGTTGCTCCATAGAGTAGGGAGGGCAGAAAGCAGGTTTTGGCTAGAATATTTTTGGTGGGAACGATATCCACTGGGTATATAACTATGTAATATTGAATGTCATGAAGGTGAAAAGCACAAAAGAAAAAAAAACAGTCTGGCTATGTAAGAGTGACTGGGATTCATAGATACTTACCGGAAGACTGCAAAGCTCCCTGTTCACTTTGGCAGAATTGAAGCGTTTAGCAAAAGTGGGATTCAAAGAGATGCATAATTAACATGGCACTGAACTATAATAAATGCTGTGCTGAAAGTCTACATAACAGCTATCAAAGCATTTTGAACAAATGTGAATAGACACCCAGCTGAACAAACTGTAGCCACACAATACTGAGTTGTGTTAACAGTGTGCAATGGTATGTGGCAGACTCCAAACAAAACCTATGTCACGAATAGCAGAATACAGTTATGCTGCTTCCATAAGAAGTTACATAGTATAGGACTCTATAACAAAAGTTATGTCACGAATAGCAGCATACAGTTGGGTTGGGAGGGTGGCCTAATGGTTAAGGTGTTTGCCTTACAAACACAAGGTGCAGAGTTTGAGTCTCATAAGGGATAATTTGCTAAGCTTAAAATGGCTCGCAAGGGCAGTTAGCTTAGTATGGACCTATGAACCTATATGAATAGCAGCATACAGTTATGATGCTTCCATAAGAAGTTACATAGTATAGGATTCTATAACAAAAGCTATGTCATGAATAGCAGCATACAGTTATGCTGCTTCCATAAGAAGTTACATAGTATAGGATTCTATAACAAAAGCTATGTCATGAATAGCAACATACAGTTATGCTGCATCCATAAGAAGTCACATAGTATAGGATTCTATAACAAAAGCTATGTCATGAATAGCAGCATACAGTTATGCTGCATCCATAAGAAGTCACATAGTATAGGATTCTATAACAAAAGCTATGTCATGAATAGCAGCATACAGTTATGCTGCATCCATAAGAAGTCACATAGTATAGGACTCTATAACAAAAGCTATGTCATGAATAGCAGCATACAGTTATGCTGCATCCATAGTATAATAACAAATAACAATATGTGAGGAATAGCAAATATACAGTTATGCTGCATCCATACTATAACAAAAGCTATGTCATGAATAGCAGCATACAGTTATGCTGCATCCATAAGAAGTCACATAGTATAGGACTCTATAACAAAAGCTATGTCATGAATAGCAACATACAGTTATGCTGCATCCATAAGAAGTCACATAGTATAGGACTCTATAACAAAAGCTATGTCATGAATAGCAGCATACAGTTATGCTGCTTCCATAAGAAGTCACATAGTATAGGACTCTATAACAAAAGCTACATCATGAATAGCAGCATACAGTTATGTGGCATCCATAAGAAGCTACATAGTATAAGACTCTATAACAAAAGCTATGTCATGAATAGCAGCATACAGTTATGCTGCATCCATAAGAAGTTACATAGTATAGGATTCTATAACAAAAGCTATGTCATGAATAGCAACATACAGTTATGCTGCATCCATAAGAAGTTACATAGTGTAGGACTCTATAACAAAAGCTATGTCATGAATAGCAATATACAGTTATGCTGCTTCCATAAGAAATTACATAGTATAGGACTCTATAACAAAAGCTATGTCATGAATAGCAGCATACAGTTATGCTACATCCATAAGAAGTTACATAGTATAGGACTCTATAACAAAAGCTATGTCATGAAGAGCAGCAAACAGTTATGTGGCATCCATAAGAAGCTACATAGTATAAGACTCTATAACAAAATCAATGTCATGAATAGCAGCATACAGTTATGTGGCATCCATAAGAAGTTACATAGTATAGGATTCTATAACAAATATATGTCATGAATAGTAGCATACAGTTATGCTGCATCCATAAGAAGTTACATAGTATAGGACTCTATAACAAAAGCTATGTCATGAATAGCAGCATACAGTTATGCTGCTTCCATAAGAAGTTACATAGTATAGGACTCTATAACAAAAGCTATGTCATGAATAGTAGCATACAGTTATGCTGCATCCATAAGAAGTCACATACTATAGGACTCTATAACAAAAGCTATGCCATGAATAGCAGCATACAGTTATGCTGCTTCCATAAGAAGTCACATAGTATAGGATTCTATAACAAAATCTATGTCATGAATAGCAGCATACAGTTATGCTGCATCCATAAGAAGTCACATACTATAGGACTCTATAACAAAAGCTATGTCATGAATAGCAGCATACAGTTATGCTGCATCCATAAGAAGTTACATAGTATAGGACTCTTTAACAAAAGCTATGTCATGAATTGCGGAATACAGTTATGCTGCTTCCAAAAGAAGTTACATAGTATAGGATTCTATAGTAATCAGTTTCCAAGGTGGTTTAGTCATCTGTGACATGCAAGGGCCTAAGATAAGATGCACCTAAAGATTGGCATATTTGCATGCAGCTCAGAAATATCCACACTGCTGCCTCCTGAATCACTGCACTAAAGTGGTACATCATTTTCTGAATCACTCTCATCTTGTCTATTACATAAGGCTCCACAAAGAGGCCTTGCCTTGCATATTATACAAATGTTTCTATAAATCCATTCAAAATGTTGGTAAAAGCTGGTGCATGTAACAAACTTGCTCGTAACACTATGAGGTAGCACCGACATTTATTTCACAGTGATATAACTTAATGTGCAGAGCATGAGTATATCGATGTGATTCGTTTCGTATTATAAAACCAGCATATTATATCCTTGTATCTCCTTTCTCCCAAGGTAAGGGTGCAAACTGCCCATCAATAACTTTCATTACTTTTTCATCTCACTCATACAGTCTCACATCGTTTGAGCTCAACTCTCTTGCCATAACACATTCCTTTTATTAACTAACCATAATCATTTCAGATTCATCAAAATATTATTCACATTCTTAACCAGACTTTTCAGGAATAAAGAAACAATTCTTAGGTTCCCATTTTAATAAGTTCCTTTTCAAGCACCTGACCCTACACATGACTAACTTTGAAATGGCTTTCTAAAATGCTAAAATTAAATGTGTCCTGCATCTGGGTACCAGTCGGCCTACTATGTAACCATACACCTTAGATGTTTCACCATCCTACATAGCCTAGCAAACTTCATTTCATCAGTGATGCTCTTGTTGCATCATGATTCCTTAGTTCCTCAATACTTTTAACCTTGTGACCACATGACCCCCACCAATAGACTTCTACATAACATCATTCATGTTCCCCTTTTCTGGTCTTTTGTGTCATTATTAGCCCAGGTGACAGGATGTAGCAAAATTTGTTGACTAATTTAATCCACTAGTTCATACAATAGTAATAAAAACTTTTTTAACCCCCCCCCCCAAAAATAAACATTGTGTTAGTGACGAGTAATAAAATGAAAACTGCAGACTTCAAACTCCGACAATCACTTTAAAGAGACTTCCAGATCTATGACAGCATACACTGAATATATTTATTGTAATCATTTAACATCATTAAGTGCTGTTAATGCCAATTAAAACAAAATTTCATTACAGTGACTTTTGCAAAAAAAAAGTCACATAATATTTATATATATTCTTACAAAGTCTCATGTAAATAATCAACCAATGGGAGCATTAAACACTATATACAAAATCAGTGAAGATTTCTTTAGGAAATCCTCAGTCTAAAACATACAAAGGCCATAAAGGACTAGGATTTTAAAGCACATATATCACTGGTGTTTTCATGAATTTCAGTAGACAGAGATGCCACTCTAATTCCCTTCTTCTTGTGTGGAATACAAACCTTTAGCCCATCCATCATCTTCACTGGAGTCACTAATAAAAAATAAACTGAATACTTCTACAATGCATTACAAATATGTTGTCTTAATCTCATAATTATGTTTATTGATCAATTATACTATTTTTCTACAGTTTTTTTCTAAAAAATAGAAAAGCTCGCAACAGGGACAAAATGGGTATATTATCATCACAGAGTTAAATGTAAAGATTATCTTGATCCCCAGCAACCATCAAGACTCCCTGCTCTGTTGTCCAGCTTGGTTGCTAATTTCTCAGGAGTACATTCATTCATGTGGTGGTGTGCAGTACATACATACAAATATTTCAAGCATGGGAATTAATGCCCTTCTAGCCTGCCAATGTACCAGAACATTTGTCCCCATAATGTGTCCAGGCTGTTCTTAAAAATATCTAAACTAGTCTTCGCTTTAATGTAATTTGGTAGTCTGTTCCATGCATCAGCTGATCCCTCAAAGAAACAATTAGTACACTTCCCATCCCTACAAAATCTTCTACATATGTTGTCTGATGATGCTCTGCTACTTTCTGATAGCCCCAAACATTCCCAGAGATAGTTGCCTCTAAATGCCCTATACACCTGAATAAAATCTCCTCTTAAATATCTATAAGAGACACTGTACAAGTTCAGATATTTTAGTCTTTCATAATAACTTAATTTTCACATCCATGGAGGGCTTGGTTTATTTCCGCTATGCTCTTTGTAGTTTACTCATGCTTGTTTTCTCATAAGGTTTCCATATTGTTATTCTATACTCAAGTTTAGGTCTAACAAGCAATAACATCATCATTTCTGATTTCCTAGCCTTTATAAATCTTTTTACACAACTTATAGTTCTATAACTATTATTAATCAATTGGTTGATATGATTAGAAAAACTCAAAGCTGGACCTACCCATATACCCAGGTCTTTAAATGAATCTACATTTTCAGTCACTATGTGCTGTATTAAATATTCACCTTTCAATTTATGTCTCCCAAATCTCATATGCTTACTTTCTGATGTATTTATCAGCATATTATTCTCTTGTGCCCAAATGGTGAAGTTATTCAAGTTCTTTTGCAGAGATGCCTTATCTATAACACATGTAATCAGATTACCCAATTTCAGGTCATCTACATGTAGACTGTAGATCACCTCAGATGAAAGGGTTAGGTCTGAAAGATACAATCTAAACAAGCAAAGGCCTAGGACAGAGCCCTGTGGGACACCCTGACTGTAACTAAGGCTTTCACCTGTCCAGTTAATGTATGATACTTGCTATGTCCCATTTGTAAGCCATGCAGTTATCCATCTTATCAAGAGTAAATCAATACCTAGTTGTTCTAATTTATTGATCAATGTTTTCTGTATGACCCTGTCACATGCTGAAGTTAAATCAATATAAATTATATCACAGCATCATTTTTCATTCATAGCTGTTATTTTATTGTTATACAACATTATGTTACAGGTGGTGATAAATCTATTTTCAACATATGCATGCTGGGGTTCACATCTTAATTTCAAAATTACAAAATCTCTAAGTTCAATATATCAAACTTACAATCCTGAGATCTTGTAATCTCAAAATTAAGAAAAGAAAAACACAGCAAAAACATGCTTTTGCAGGGGAAATCCCCCCTGACCCCCCACACCCCCTGCAACTTAAATATACTAACTCCGAGATCACTCTACAGTGCAGAGAACAGTAAAGCAGATTGCTATACAGTGTGGAATGGGAACATTACCATTATCTGCATTGTAGAGCGATCTTGGAATTAGTATATTTAATTTGCAGGGGGTTGGGGGGCACAGCCCCCCCTGCAAAAACATGTTTTTGCTGTGTTTCTCTTTTTTTTGTATTTTTTTTTCTTAATTTTGAGATTACAAGATCTTGGGATTCTATGGTGTCGTCTCAACTTATCCAGTTCTGACAATAACTTATCCAGTATTAGCTCCTCCATTATTTTTCCACAACATAAAGTAGATTTAAGTAGCAGAGGTGGCGTCCTTATCCATTCTTCAGGGAGTCAGGGGTTTTGGCCTTAAGTCCTGATTCTTCTGACTGTACATGTCCGGTAACATGGTCAGGAATTGTCATGCAACGGTACATATTGAGAACTTCTCTCCTGTTTCTGTGAGTGATGTACGACCCTTACACACATTAGAAGAACTCTCACAAGATCTGTTACCCACCACGGGTTCAAACACAGGAAGGGGCACTGGTCACTGACACACAGACACACACACACACACACACACACACACACACAGAAACACACACACACACACACACACACACACACACACACACACACACACACATATACACACACACACACACACACACACACACACACACACACACACACACACACACACACACACACACACACACACACACACACACACACACACACACACACACACACACACACACACACACACACACACACACACAGACACACACACAGACACACACACACACAAACACAGACACACACACACACACACACACATATACACACACACACACACACACACACATACACACACACACACACACACACACACACACACACACACACACACACACACACACACACACACACACACAGACACACACACACACACACACACATACATACACACACACACACACAGACGCGCGTGCACACACACACACAACACACACAGACGCACACACGCACACACTCAAACACGCGCACATACACACACACACACACACACACACACACACACACACACACACACACACACAGACACACATACGCACACACACGTATGTGTGTGTGTGCATGTGTGTCTGTGTTTGTGCATGTATTTATACATGTATTGCTGTGTATCTCTCAAAATACATTGAAATTTTCAAATCATATCCATAGGAAATTGATATTAGAAGATCGCCAGCAATAATTTGTTGAAAATGAGTGATATATATATATATATATATATATATATATATATATATATATATATATATATATATATATATATATATATAAGGAGAATCACCGTTCTGCACCCCATACCCCTGCTATCTTAGGTCATTTCAACTCATAGATGAGACAACTAGTTTGTTGCCGCATGCAGAAATCAAATATTTATCTTTCTCTTTTATTCTGTGAATTAGCAAAAGTCCTGTTTCAAAATGCAGTACTCAGGCCTGAATGGTTTGTATGCATGTATTTGAAGGAAGATATCCTCCCAAATCTTTGTAATATTTTTCCTTAAATTGTGTTCTTCTCAGTTGTAAATATCCATATATAAATTATATTTTTGATTGTTCCTCATCTGAATTTAATGCTTCTGTAGTTTAGCCTTTACATAATTTCCAGTCATACATGTCTCCATTCTTATGAAGTAATTGATATCAGAATCATAGCCTTGTCATCTCATATGGCGATATGGTTATAACAATGAATTATTAGGTATGAAACCAGTTTAAGGCATATGTGTAATAAATAATGTGGAAAGAAGGCCATGATTCCCAATGTAAAATTCAAGCAAAACTGTCTAAATATGGCATTTTCTTGCCACAGCCCCAGACATGTAAAATGTTCTTTAGGTATCAGGTCAATGAGAAAAGATGTTGAAAAGTAAATATAAAGGAAAAAAAAAACAATGGCAACTAGATGGTGAACTCAATTTTGTAATCCATCCACAACAGGAAAAAGCAGAATACAGCATTCCTAATGTTGCCCCTCTGCAATGCATAATTACACCTTGTGGAAGGTAAGCAATGAGACAAAGGCAATCTTTGTTTCTTTATGTTTGTAACCACCTGTGTTTAAATATTAATTGTTCATGTGCACAATACCCTTTAATAGTTTCCTTAATGTTACAGATGTTGTTTAGCCTTTAAAATCTTACACTTAATTACCCTCCTTTGAGTGTTAAAATAAAATAAAGACAGTTTCTTAAGAGACGTCTTGTCCTTCCTTTTGGAAACCTGTCAGTCACATTGTTGTGTGACCTTAATCTCCAGAATTTGCCCAAAGGGCATGTCTGTATGAACTGTCATTCTCTACCCAGCTGAAAGATTTGCATTAAGCCCCTTTTACCAGTGAACAAGGTAACTGTTTGACATCTGTGTTCTTTTGTAAGAGGAGCATGCCAAAGAAACACACAGCTGTGCCTGACAATGCTCTGGTAATGTTTTGTTCTAATTACAAGTTGAAAATGTGCATAATTGTTATGAATTGCTCCAACATCAACAAACAGCATGTAGTAGAACAGCATTGCTGTTAATAAGCTATGTAAGAATTCTGTGTACCACTTACATGTCTTGCTTTTTGCAAACCTTGGAGATTCAGTGGAAGACATTCCCTTCATAGTGACATAAATTGAATTGGAGTGACAGGAAGTAGAGACACATAGAAATATAAAAAGTGAATACATTGGCTCTATATCTCATTACTATTTCAAAAAAATGCATTGGGATTAAGTTAAACCTCATGATTAATGCATTAATTTTACTATGATACTATATAATATTTATCTAACTTTGCCCACTTGCTTCTTAGTTTGCAAGCCATTTACCTTTTTAAATATGTAGAATGAAAGGCATACTGGTATGAATTATCTTCGGTTTTTGTTCCACTTCTTAAGATATTTAAGGTGTTTAAGTAAAAGAAAAAAGATGTGCGTGGTCATCATAAGTGGTATTAGTGAAACTTCTGTAAGGAACTACGAAAATGTACCCAACATGCACACACACACACACACACACACACACACACACACACACACACACACACACACACACACACACACACACACACACGCGCACACAAACACTCACTCACATACACACTTTATTCAGGAGTATGTTGTGAGTTTGTAAGAGATTACTTCAAGAAGAGAACAGCTCAGGAGTTTGCAAAGTTTAGAAGTTCAGTGATGCGTACAGGTTGGAACTGTTTACTTCTGTACCCCTGTCCCTTAGGATCACTTCTGAGCTTCAGATTCCATTGTGTCTGTTCCTTACAAGGTGTTTGAAATGATGTTAACAGTGGGAATGAGTGACCCATGTGTGGAAAGGGCATCTCTCCTGCTCCACAGGAAGCACCTGAGAAGATATTACAAGAATGAGATGTTTCCTGGTTAGAATTACAGGTTTTTCTCAGTTATCCATGTTTTCTTTAAGAAACCCCATTTTAGAAGTATTTACAGTTAGCAAAACTAATAAAATCTGGAGATCAAACTGAGAGATTAGCTTATGAAATCAATTAGTGTGAGGATGTATTTCAAGGGAGAGTGTGTGTGTTTGTGTGTGTGTGCATGTGTGTGCGTGTGTGTGCATGTGTGTGCGTGTGTGTGTGTGTGTGTGTGTGTGTGTGTGTGTGTGTGTGTGTGTGTGTGTGTGTGTGTGTGTGCGTGTTTGTGTGTGTCTGGTTACTGTGAGGTTGTATTTTAAGGGAGAGTATATGTTTGTGTGTGGTTATGTGGTTCCCTATCAGAAGCCTGAAACACTATAAGCCTGAAAATCAAAATCCTGAAAACTATAGACTGAAAGTTCAAAATCCTGAAAGACCAAAATCCTGAAACTCAAAATCCTGAAAACACAAAATGGACATACTGACGTCATTGTGGCTTTGCTATTGTTAGCCCTGTGGTGTTGGGTCATGCGTTGGGTTCAGGTAAGTGTGCGGTTGGTTTTATGTTCGGGTTAGGGGCGGTTTAAGTGAGTTAGGGTTAGGGCGCAGGTTAGGCATGTATGCAATAGTGACAAATATTGGGGTTAGGGGCGGTTTAAGTGAGTTAGGGTTAGGGCGCGGGTCAGGTGAGTGTGCGATAGTGACGGACCTTAGGGTTAGGGTTAGGGTCAGTTGGTAGATATTAGTGTCTTTATAGTGACATATTAGCATTATTTGTGTTTTCAGGATTTTGAGTTTCAGGATTTTGGTCTTTCAGGATTTTGAACTTTCAGTCTATAGTTTTCAGGATTTTGATTTTCAGGCTTATAGTGTTTCAGGCTTCTGATAGGGAACCGGTTATGTTTGGCTGGAATCTCTAGTGAGTGCAATACTAAAACAATGTTGTTGTCAGTTCTTACAGGGACCAGAGTAAGCGATGGATATATTACATAACATTGTTTCACTTCTAAAGCAGCTGAAAGAAGAGTAGTTAACATCCAGAAAACTTATGCCCATTTCTTCAGTTTGCAAAAATGAAGTAGAAATTGATAGTGGAGAGTTGCTGGAATCGAACGAGTCCAGATTTGTAAAACACTACAGGTCACATCCCACATTGTGCCAGCACAGACTTTTACCTAGACCTCCAGAGATTTAAACTTCAGGAAGAAACAAAGGAGGAACTCAGTGTCCTGTCATTGAGAGATCATAACAGTGAAGCCTTTATGGGGATTTTGAGGGGTTACGGACTCATTGCCATGAATCCAAGAGACCTGAATGAGTTCAGATTCCAGTCATGAAGGGGTCATTCCTCTCTTACTCTGTGTCCTTTCCCATTTATATGTGTGGTGGTGGTTTCTGTGTGTGTGGGGGGGGTAGAAAGAGAGCGTGAGAGAGCAGCTATGCATCATTGTACATAAGGGAGAGACAGAGAGCAAGAAGAAGAGTCATTTAATTTGAGGGGGCTGGGACAACACCACTGATAGTGGAGTCTGGTAAGCTTTGCGGTTCCCTTTACTGGAATGTTTTTCAGTGTTCTAGTGATAGCAGTTGAAGGGATGTGAAACCATTCAGTCCATTATCATTTAAATGATTGAGCTCTCCAACCTTCAGGTGAGCATCGTATCTTCTCTACATGGTGGTTTAGAACAGATTCAGTGTTGCTGTCAGTAACCTGCTCATAACATTATTGGACTGACTTGGGTAGGTAAAGAAATGGTAAAAAGGTGAAGATGTGAAACGTTTTTATTTAGTTACTAGCACAATCGAAGTGGAAAACCTATTCTTCCACAGTCACCTCAGGATAGCTTCCCTGCATTCTGAAACTGTGTGTGTGTGTGTGTGTGTGTGTGTGTGTGTGTGTGTGTGTGTGTGTGTGTGTGTGTGTGTGTGTGTGTGTGTGTGTGTGTGTGTTTCTGAAAAGCTGAAATAGAGTACAGAAACCTTTCAACAGATGCTGCTGCTATGAAGGGATCACTCGTTCTGAAAGTATGTGTGTGTGTGTGTGTGCGTGTGTGTGTGTGTGTGTGTGTGTGTGTGCGCTCGCGTGCTAAAGTATGGGAGTCAAACTCCACCCTTAGTGGGTGGAGTTTGACTTCCGTAGTTCCATTTCACTATTCCATTTCATTCCGAGGTTGCACACCATCCCATAAGAAGTTTAATTTAAAAAAAGACCAATAATATGAGGACACCAATTTAGATATATATAATGGCAGCAACTGGGTTCACTGTGTTGATAAAACATTAAAATGAGTTTCGTTTAACTGTACTTATTTATTTATTTCTCAACTAGTTAAGTAAACAGGTTGCTTATATTCTCTTTTTCATGATACACACACACACACACACACACACACACACACACACACACACACACACACACACACACACACATACTCACAATTTCAAGCACTTTTTTAATGTTTTATTTAACTTTCTTTTCAAACAATAACAGTAAATGAAGTACAAGATTCACTGGATACCTTCCCAAACTTAGTAAAACATCTGGTACTACAGAGTAATCAGCCAAGTTTACTGTTGCCAGAGATCATTTCAGTCTTCTTCCAAGTACTTCTTTGGTGATGTGAAGGTAAGCCATGGACCTCATTTCTACCTTCATTGCTTTCCTATATTCAGCATAAAGTTGATTGTTAAAACCATCTAACATAATTGAAATACTTTACAAAGGATTATATCTAATATAGTCAAAGAGCCATCAAATTATTTCCCACCTCATTTTAGAGATTTGTTAAACTAACCACAAGAGAGGTCTTTGAGGATCTCTTTCTCTTAGTATAGGAACATCATTTAAGTTATCTCAGTATAGCTTCCAGATTATATATCCCCCCATTCTCTGTTTCTGCATCAGATAATACGCCTATCTTCCCCGTTACAAAAAACAAATTACTGGGGGTCATTATTGGCAATAATATGAAATTTGGCAAATGCATAGGTCATACAATAACCAAAATCAACAAAAAAATAGGTATTCTTTACAGATGTAAAAACTTCCTAACCAGCAACAGTAAAGTTACCCTAGCTCATACCCACCTTCTCTCTGCCTTACTGTATGCTTCTCCAGTCCTAATTAATCTAAACAAGAGCGATTTAAACAAGCTATCAGTATGCTACAAGAAAATAGCAAAATTCGCTACAAACTCCTCCTACCGCACCCACCACTGTCAGGCCCAAAAACAGCTTTCCTGCCTGGAACACCCTAACATCTTAGCTCTAAACCAACTTCTTCTAGCTCACCAAATACTGTACCAACCTGACAAAACTCTAGCCTTACAAGACCTGATCATCCTCAACTCCAATAATCAAGAACTTAGATCCACTAACAAGGCACTAATCACAATCTCCAAAAATCATTACAGCTCTGGTGACTCCCTGTATTCTAGCAACATTGCCAAGACATGGAACTCCCTACCACTACGAATCAGGTTATAACCTAACAAAACCATCTTCAAAAAACAGCTTATTTACCACCTAAACAACTCCTGGACATGTAACTGCCTAGCACCTGGCTGACATATTCTAACTCCATTCCCCTACCCACTATCCAACCTCCTCTTTAAAACTCCCAGAGATGCACTATATATATTATCACATGTTACTTGTAACTGCCTAGCACCTGGCTGACATATTCTAACTCCTTTCCCCTACCCACTATCCAACCTCTTTAAAACTCCCACAGATGTACTATATATTATCCCATGTTACTTGTAACTGCCTAGCACCTGGCTGGCATATTCTAACTCCTTTCCCCTACCTACTATCCACTCTCTTTAAAATTTCCACAGATGCACTATATACTTTCACACATTACCTGTAACTGCCTAGCACCTGGATGACATATTCTAACTCCTTTCCCCTACCCACTATCCAACCTCCTCTTTAAAACTCCCACAGATACACTATATTTTATCACACGTTACTTGTAACTGCCTAGCACCAGGCTGACATATTCTAATTCCTTTCCCCTACCCACTATCCAACCTCATTAAATCTCCCAGAGATACACTATATATTACCACACTTTACTCGTAACTGCCTATCACCTGGCTGACATATTCTAACTCCTTTCCCCTACCCACTATCCAACCTCGTTAAAACTCCCACAGATGCACTATATATTATCACATGTTACTTGTTACTGCCTAGCACCTTGCTGACATATTCTAACTCCTTTCCCCTACCCACTATCCAACCTCATTAAATCTCCCAGAGATACACTATATATTACCACACTTTACTTGTAACTGCCTAGCACCAGGCTGGCATATTCTAACTCCTTTCCCCTACCCACTATCCAACCTCTTTAAAACTCCCACAGATGCACTATATATTATTGCAAATTACTTGTAACTGCCTAGCACCAGGCTGACATATTCTAACTCCTTTCCCCTACTCACTATCCAACCTCCTTTTTAAAACTCCCACAGATGCACTATATATTATCACACATTACTTACCAACTCACTGCCGCCTACTCCCCACTGTCCCATCTATACCCACTAACTCTCCCCTAGACTAAGATGAAAAGCTTTCCCTTAAAATGTCAATACACCTCATATGAACTTGTCTATATTCTCCTTTTTAGTTTTTCCTTTCTTGTCTCATCTTCAGTACATTTGCAAGATTATCTCTACTAAACATACTATATGAACAACCATTATATGTTACTACCTGCTATACTTTTAATCTTATGTCTAAACCACTATGCTTATGTAAATATCTTATGCAATCATATGTTATTATCTGCTATATTTTTATAACTGAATGTGTAAACCACAGTGCTCTTGTAAATATTTTATGTATAATATGTTAGCAATTGTTCTGGAGCTTTTCTCCCCGGGCCTCAACTGAAAATGGACAACTCTGTGTAGTCGAACCTCCCTGGTAAACAAACGTAAAATAAATAAATAAATACATAAATAAAACATTCTTTATACTGTCTGCCAACAACCTCTTGCTGAGTCAGACTATGATAGATTTTCTTTACTCACTATGGCTTTGCTTGAAGCTGTCAGCATTGTGATCAGCAATCATAGTTGTCAAATGAAACAAAATTTATAAGAGTAACCACTGCTGGGTGAAATACTAATTAACATAGGCAGGTATCAGGTAAAAGACATGTAGAAGGGAGCATACATGAACAATTATATTCTTGAGTGGCTAAGTATCTTAAACACTTAATGCATTTACAAATATTTGCAAATGAAAATGACCTGCATCTGCTCTTAGTAATCATCAAGGAAGCCCAGAATCACTTAACAACCAGAGTATATGCCCCCTACTCTGTGTTTATATAGCAATTCCATTTGTATTCTTTCATAAGATGATCTCTGAAAGCTTTTTTAAAGGAAAGAATTTGTAAAATATCAATGTAAAAACAGTACAGAGTGCCACAACGGAGATTATAAAATTTACTGGAAAATGTAAAAACAATTGCATTTTCACTCAGGCTTCTTCAGTTTCAGTTATAAAAGTAAAACACCACACCACTTGCTTTTAATACTTAGTACTCAAGGCACATGATACTTCACCCAGATTCACTTAAACAAACATACATTATAATCACTACATGCACAATAGATGTGCATATTCAGAAATAAAAAACAGTACTTCCTATACATCATATAATTAATGATATCGATGTCACTGTCTCAGTATTGGTTTAAGAGGAATTCTATCGTTCATACCCAATCCATTTCTAACACTGAACTGTATAATCCATTTTCTCTCAGTCTGATTGACAATGTCACCACCACTTTTATTATATAACACCAGTTCTCAAGCCATAAAATTAAAATTATGTTCTTCACCCATTTTCATGACATGGCATGAAAGTGCATTATTCTTAGCCTTCTTCTCAATATCTCTTATATGTTTATAAATCCACTCCTTCAACTGTGGGTTTTGTCTTTGTGAAATAAAATGCTCTGCATAATTTACATAACACCAGATAAGCCAGATTACTGCTTCTAAAATTTGCATAATGTTTAAATTTAAATATTTTCTTAGTGTCAAGATATGTAAAACTATCTGCATTATTTATGTATTTACAATAATTACAGTTCCTGCACTGTTTGCCTAGCTTATTTGACGTTGATAAATTACTGATACTTTTATCATAACAAAGTTAGTGTTCCAAATTCAGTTTGTTTTTAAAAGACAAACTTTGGTATCTCACAAATGAAACTGTAAATCTTATAATCAGTTTTATATATATATATATATATATATATATATATATATATATATATATATATATATTCCAATTCTTTTTAAAAAAAAATCACATAAAGCCTTAATGTCTTGTATAAATATCAAGGGAATTTTTATATTTGAACTAAAAAAATGAAAAAGTTACCCCTTCTCTTTTTCCCTTGCATAGGAGTTTACCCCATACTGACAATGTGGTCCTTTCAGTTCTATCCTTACTGTCTTTTCAGCCAAAAATATATGTTCTTTACTGGTTTCTTTCAAGATCAACAACTCTGGTATCCCTCTCCCACCTTTCTTTGTACTCTTCACTAGTAAATTACCCTCCTAATTGCACGTTAGTTTTTTGGCACAAATAACAGACCCCCTTTACACTTGTCCAACACTGGCAATAGTTTCTAAATCCCCTAGCAATACTCCATAGTGTGTTTTCCAGCATACTTAATTTTCAGATATAACAGGCATTCTTCTTACCTCTTGCCTTTCA
Source organism: Protopterus annectens (assembly GCF_019279795.1). Lineage (NCBI taxonomy): Eukaryota > Metazoa > Chordata > Ceratodontiformes > Protopteridae > Protopterus > Protopterus annectens. The sequence continues at coordinate 451,913,741 of NC_056744.1, read as the reverse complement.
GTATCCTATCTAGGCATTAGGTTATGATACTGATTGTTTTTTTTTTTTTTTGCTTTCACTATGAACCAAATCCAGGGTCAACCGCTCCGTTCGCCCTCACTTCACTCGGGCTCACAATGCTCCCCTACCATACTCTACCCTCATTCCCACCCACAACAGCTTTCTTCAGATTTATTCACTCCCTCCAATACAGCCACTCCTAGTCCAGGCAAATCAGTTTCAGTCAATTAGATTCACACCCATCATATAACTCTCTCAATTAAGCTATCCAATTTCTCTACTCTTCTCAATCTCACCCCTAGCTACCCACATGTACTCCAACCTTCTCCAAAAGTGGTGATAACACACCCACCATAAACAATATTTTTTACTCACCACACTAAGAAACTTCCAAGTATCCACCTATATTTCTACACACTATCACAACTTACACATCACAGTTAATCACTCCCCAACTAATCCAGATAGTATTTACCCCACTAACTCTGCACACTACATAATTATATCACCTCATCTATTTAAGAATATCATCTCACAACTCATCTTATTCAAAGTTCTCCACTCAAAATCTTACACAAGTCCTACTAACAAATTCCTAAGACTTGTTTTCAAACTCAGGCACCTACACGCTACTTTAAATATTATACTACTAGGTGGAAACATTCACCCCAATCCAGGTCCTACACCCTACCCTCAGTCAGCCTCCCCTGTAACAGCATCTCTCTCTCCTCAAACATCTCCCACAACAATACCTCCGACCTATTAATATAAAATTTTAACCTCAGAAACCTACGAAATAAGATTAGTGAATTCCATGCAGCTATTGCCCACTATTCACCACACATATCCATTATAACTGAAACTTGGCTCAGACCACACATTCAGGATCAGGAAAACCTACCCCTAGGCTACAATATACTAAGGCGTGATAGAACCCTTAAACACAGTAGTGATGTAGTAATACTATACGAAGACAATCTAAAACTTGAACGTCTTGACATTCACCCCCCAATTACTTCAAATATGGAAACACTAATTACTTGACTACAAATAAACCTACATAAAAAAATTATCATCATATCAATCTACCTTCTCCCAGGTAACAACTCATCTAACATTAAAGATCTACTAAGCTGGTGTTCTTCAACACTGAGACAAGAAGCTATAATAATGGGTGAGTTTAACTTAGACTGAGACACAATCTCCTCTGATAACCTTTCAAACCACATTCATCTTTTCTGCTTTATTCAATTAATTCTCAACAGTTCTAGAGTTGACAAGTGTTCTAATACACAATCCATTCCTGACTGAGCTCTTACCAGTCCCCATCCAAACTCTTATCTCTCAGGTTGTCTTCCAGACAGTCTGAGTGCTCACCTTCTGACTTCCTACCAAAATAACACTCCTCTCCCCCTAGAGAAATTACATATAAATTTGTCCACAACAAAATTAATTTCACTCCAAAAACTTTTATTAAACTTCTCCAACAAGTCAACTGGTCCCCCTTAAAACATGTCCAACTTGACCTAGCAGTTCAATATTGCAATGTCAAATTCCTCATAATCTTAAATACACTAGATCCCCTTCGGAAAACACTAATTAAAGCAAGATGCACTTCCTGGTTCTCCCCTGACACCAAAGGGCTTCTTAAAGATAGAAACAAGGCATGGCATAATCACCAACTCTCAAAAAGCATAACTTACCTTCAAAGTTTCTCGTAGCTTTGTATTTTAGCAAAAAAAAAAAAAAAAAAACAAATGCAACAAAAAATAACAATACACAACAATCCAAACCAAGTACCATAACAGCGCGCAAAAAATCTGGGGTGCTATTAACCAAATCCTTAAACCTGGCCAAGTCATCACCCCAAGTCCTAACCAAACAAACTCTCCGTATAACATTGCTATGCAATTCAATAAGCACTTTCTTAATCCTATACTATCACTGTTAAAAGACAGTGACAACTCTCAATTATTATTACCCATACATTTTGAAACAAATCCTGATTCCTTCAATTTTCAACCCATACAAACTATTTTTTATTTATTTATTTCAGTTTGATTACCGGGGAAGTCACATTGGGCCAGTGGTGTGCCCATTTTCAGTGGAGGCCCAGGGAGAAAAGCTCCAATAAGCAATATGGTTACAAAGGTTACATAATGCAATGGAAAGTACATACATATATCGATACAAAGGTTACATAATGCGATGGTAAATACATATATGCAATCAGGTACAGGTGGATAAATTGACATTGAAATACAATTTTGACATAGGTAGCACAGTTTGTAGGTATTTACATTCAGGGCAGTAAGTTTAGACTGACTGGACAATAACCATCAGTGAATTACTTGATATTTACAATATATACAATACTTGGAGTCAAGAGAGAGAAGATGCTTAGTCTGAGTATGTTAGCTTAGGTTTAATTAGAGAATAGAAAAAGAGGTAATAGTGCAGAGAAGAGCAGGAGTATGGAGAGCTCAAAGGGGAAATTCTTAAGATTGTTATGTAGGGTGAAAGCAGGAGCATTTACGTTTAGTGGATAGGTAAGAGAAAAGTAGGGTTTTGAAGGATTCAGAGTTAGGTGTAGTCCTGAGTGAAGGAGGGAGAGAGTTCCATTTTTGCCTACAGAGAAAGAGAGAAGGAGTTGGCCTGCAGGGCATTTGGGTTTGTGGACAGAGATTACATTTTGGTGTTCAGATCTCAGAGATCTAGTTGGGATGTAAGGGGGAAGGATGTTTGTTAAGGCTGGGCATTTATCTGAATAGAATATTAATTTGTGTGCGATGGTTAGTTGGAAATAGTCTAGGAGATTTGAGAGTTCCAGACAGTTCAGAGATTGTAGGGTTAGGCAGTGGTGAGTAGAGGTTTTGGATTTAGTTGCGAATTTGGAGATTTTATTATAGCAAGTTTCAAGTTTAGAGGTGTTGGGAGAAGATAGGTTAGTTAGTAGAGGGGCTCCATATAATAGAGAGGGTAGGAGGTAGGTATTAGCAATAGTTTGTCTTGTGGAGTTGGAGAGAAAGCGGTTATTTCTATAGAGCATGCCTAGTGTTTGATGGGTTTTATGTTTTGTTGGATGTGGATATCAAATTTAAGGTGTTTGTCTATGGTAATGCCGAGGAGTTTTGCAGAAGGGACCACTTCAATGGCAGAGTTGCTTTGGCTAAGGACTTTGAAAGCATTCTTGTCAAAGTAGACATTTCTGGAGGGAGGAAAGAGATGTATTTTGGATTTATTAGAGTTGAGAGAGAGATGGTTTTGATGCATCCAGTTTTCGGTAGTGGAAAAAGCTGATTGAGTTTTAGTCAGGAGTTCAAGTAGGTTGGAGGCAGCACAGACTAAGGTAGAGTCATCTGCATAATGGATAACTGTCGTATCAGGGATGATTGAGTGAAGGTTGTTAATGAAAATGTTGAAAAGCATGGGTCCAAGGATGGACCCCTGGGGAACACCGGTGGGTGTTGGCAAGAAGGAGGAGGTAGAGTTCTTCCATCTGATAGCTTGAGATCTGTCAGATAGGTAGCTGGAGAACCAGAAAAGGGTATCAGGGGAGAGATGGAGGTTGGAGAGATGAAAGAGAAGGTGCTTGTGGGAGATGGTATCAAAGGCTTTGGGAAGGTCTGGCAGTACTGTGGATACTAGTAATCCAGAATCACGTGCTCGATTTACTGTGTCTAAGAAGGATAGTAAGGTGGTAGTGGTGCTGTGGCCAGGGTGGAAGCCATGCTGGGTAGGAGTTATGAAGAGATTCTGAGTTAAAAAAGGCATAAGTTGGTGATGGACACATTTTTCAAGTATTTTTGATAATGGTGAGAGTAGGGCAATTGGGCGGAAATTAGAGATATTGTAGTTTTTGCCTCCTTTGTGAAGAGGTAGAATGAAGGCAGAGCGCCAAAGTTTGGGTACATAAGACTCTTTTAAAGATCTGTTAATTAGGATGCTTATAGGGAGAGCAATACCATCAGCAGCAGATTTGAGGAAGGAGGAAGGTAAGTTGTCTGGGGCGTTTGAGCAAGGCTTTAGTTTTGATAGGAGTCTTTTTATGAAAGTAGTTGGTATAGGTTTGAGTTGGAAATTAAGCATACAGTTTTTAGGGGTGCTGGGAGTAGAGGAAAGAGAGTTGGATGGATTATTGTCGAGAAAGGATTTGGTTAGATTAGCTATGGATTCTGTAAAAAATGTGTTGAAGTGAGAGCTTAGTTCTGAGTCAGTTAAGCTAGGGTCAGGGCAGGGATTATTCCTGGATCCTGGGTGGAGTAGGGAATTAATAGATTTCCAGAATTGTTTTGGGTTCTTGTTATTGTTGGATAGAAGTTTATTGTAGTAGTTTTTTTTGTCTGAGGTGATTAGTTTCTTTACTTGGTTGCGGAGTTGGGTGTATTGAAGCACAGTAGAAGGCATCTTATTTTTTGGTAGAGCTTCCAGGATTTGTCCCGGCAGTGCATGATTTGTTTAGTTTCTTTGGATAGCCAAGGAGCAGAATTAGTCTTGATTCATTTGTTTCTTGGTGGGGCTTGGGAGTTGAGGGTTTTCAGGAAGATAGAGTTAAAATATTCTACTGCATTGTCAAGGGGAAGAGTATATAGGATTTGCCAGTTTATATATTTAAAAGTGTTTGAGAAATTTGAGGGGTTGAAGTTGCTGAGATTGCGAGTGTAGATATAGTGGTGTTGATGTTTAGTATTGTTGGTTGAGCGATGTATGAAAGCAGGGAGATGGTCACTGAATGTGTCTGGGATAGCACCAGAGAGAGTTATTTTATTAGGATGGGAGGCTAGGACCCAGTCGATGATGGATCCTGGGGGGTGGTGTTTGTTAGGGCGAGTAGTTGTATGAATTACTTGGGAGAAGTTGTAGAGGTTGATGAATAAGGAGGGGGAAGGGGAGTTGATTTTATTCCAATCAATATTAACATTGCCTAGAATGTAGGTTTCAAATTTTATTTTAGTTGAGGCCCAGTGAAGAATATTTTCAAGGGTAGAGATGTTGTCACCTGGGGAAATATATAGGGAGATAATGCAGATATTTTTATGTTTATTTAATTGTAGGACACAAGCGGTTAGTTCAGTATTTTAGAATTTTGGAATTGGAGTTTGTAGAGGGATTAGTGAGAGAAGGTTGGAGTAGATTAGAGCAGAGCCTCCACCTTTTCTGTTTAAACGGTCACTTCTATGGATTTGGAATCCAGGTGGTAGGATTTCGGAGTCAGCAATATGGGGTTTTAGCCAGGTTTCTGAGATAGCTAGGATGTCAGGTTGATTGTGGGAAATCCAAGCTTGTATTTGGTGTATTTTGTTATTAAGGCTTTGGGCATTTGTGGTAAAGAACTTAAGGGTGTTAGGAGAGGAAGTAGAAGAAGAATGAATGTGTGTAATGGATGAAGTTGGGGTGGGGAGGAGTTTGTTGTGAGGCAAGGGCCAGGGCTAGGATGGATATCTCCAGATAAAGCTAGGTCATTACTGGGAATAACTTTTAGATTTTTGGGTTTATTGAGAAGGAAGCTGTTTGGGGCTAGTAGTGATTTAAGAGTGAAGGTATTTGTTGTAGTGGAGACGAGTTTGGGGTGGAATAGGTGCAGTAGGTTAGGAGAAATAAGAGAGGATGTTATTGTATGGAAGTGGGTTGCTAGAAATGGTTTTGGGCGAGTGCATGGGATGGTTTGAGTAGGAGGTAGGCATAGGGGTGTTTTGAAAGAGTAAGAAGTAGCAAAATAAAGAGGAATTAGTAGCACAAGAAGGGAGCATGGGACAAGGATAGTATAAATGGTATGGGAGGACATACTTGGAGAATGTGATGAAAAAGGAAGGGAGAGATGTTTGAGGAAGTTTACAGGTTAATTGAGGAGAAGAGGTAGAGGAAGTAGAAGGGGATGTAAGTCTTTACAGGGAGAGAGAGAGAGACTGAGTAAGGAGGACAGGGTGGGTCAAGTGGGGTTGGGAGGAGTAGGAAAGGGAGGGGTGGTAAGGAGAGGATAGTGATTAGTTAGTTGGTTTGGGTGGGAGGGGTTTGGGTGGGAGGGGTTAGTTAGGAATATAAAAAAAAATAAAACTATATAAAAAAAATATCTAAACTTAAATGCTCTTCCACTGGTCCTGATCAACTACACAATGAATACCTCAAACTTGCTGCAAGTGCTATTTCTTACCCTATATCCATCCTTATAAACTAGTCTATTACTGAGCAATATGTCTCATCTCTTTGGAAAGTGTCCATTGTAATCCCTCTTCATAAAGGTGGTACCTCCACAGACTTCATTAACTATAGACCCATTGCCATATTCTCCCCCTAGCTAAATTACCGGAAAATGTATTCACTCCCAACTCCTCAATCATCTCCTGAAAAACTACCTCTTGTCCCCCACCCAACATAGTTTCCATCCAAAACATAATACAGCAACTGCCCTAATTAGTTTTATAAATATTTTTACTATAATCGTCATTATTGCTTAGTTAATGAATTTGTTTGTATTTATACTCTATATAGTAGAACAACAGCGGTGAGGCAGTTTGAATATGTATTTAATTACAAACTTTTTGGTCTGTTAATTGATTGATTGCTTAGCCAATTTTCCCGCCTTACTGTGTTTGGAGAGTATATAATGAGGATGCTATTTGTATTGTCTAATTGTCTGAGGAAGCGTGGGATTTCCTATGCGAAAGCGCTTACTTTGTACTTTGTTGGATGGATTAAAAACTTCGTGTTTTACTACATTTTTCTGCCTGCATTTTTCTGGTTCCGATTGTGGTTTGATACTCCTTTTTCTGTCTACGCTTAGTTTTATAAATAGTGAAACAACATAGAAAAATGGGTTACTTACCTCCTCTATATTTCTCGACTTATCTAAAGCCTTCAGTACTATCTCCCATAAAAAACTTATCTATGAGCTATCCCCCTTTAACCTCTCTCATTCAACCCTTTCCTGGTTCATCAGTTACTTATCTAACTGCCAATAAGCAGGAAGATGACAAAATGAACTATCTGCTTCTCTTACTATCTCTCTTCGTGTACCTCCAGGATATATTCTTGGTCCCCTTCTCTTCACTATATTCAAAAACAAACTAAACACTGCCACTCAGCATACTACACTGATTCAATATGCAGATGACTCTCCCTCGTATGCTCAGCTCCATCTCTACCTGCTCTATTCAACAAAACCCAACAATCCTTCCTGGACATAAAAAAATACCTTAACAACTCACAACTGATTGTCATCTCTTCTAAAACAAAACTAATGTTTTTCTCCAATAACAAAATAAAACTATAGATTCTACTTACTTTACCATTTATTCATCTAATAATACCCACATTGAACCAGTCAATTATACAAAGCTACTAAGAGTCACTATAGAGGACCTCAAATCTGATTAACATTTAGCCCTAGTCATCAAGAAAAAGCACACATCAAACTTGGGTTCCTGTATAGAATAAAGCCTTTTCGAACTGATTCCACTAGACACGCCATCATTAGAACCCAGCTTCTATATACCCTCTTATATGCTTCACCCATTTTCACTAACTTAAGAAAATGTGACTTAACCAAACAAGAATCCTGTTACTGTAAAGTAGCCAGATTTGCCTCCAACCAGCCTGCAAGAACACATCACTCCAATATTCCACACCAACTCAACTGGTTGGAACTTTCCAACCTATTAACCTATAACCAACTAGTATTAACTCATTCCATTGCGTTTCACTCTGATAACTGTCCATCTATCAGCAGCCTAGCTCAGCCCTATTCTAGCAGCAGAGCCTTAAGGTCTTCTAATAAGTTAATGTTGAAAGTCAGCAAGTCAAATAACAGTTATAGAAATTCCCTATATTGCCAAAACTTGGAATTATATACCCCAAAATATACTCAACACTAACAATAGTTCTAAATTCAGACAACTACTAAGGGAACACCTCAATAACACTTGGCTCTGATCCTGCACCAAATCTGATTAATAAAGCTAAGTACACCTTTCACTAGCTCTCTCCCCTTTCACTAACTCTCTCCTCTTTATTCCTCATTTAGTGTCTCCTACCCTATTCTCCTTCTCCCCTGAGTTGCCATCTTCTATCTTTAACTGCTTGCCATTACTATTCCTTTCCCTTTGAGTTTTATTTCTTTTAGTTGGCCATAAAAGTATATTAAAGCTCACTATACCTAAACTAATTTTTGACCTTGCTATTTCTTGTATTTTAAACTTATCTTAAACTCTATGTATGTATCCTGTATGTATTTTGTATTAAAGACTTTACGTATCTCAAATATTTTATATTGTATACTGTATGTATTTCTCAAAATGTCTTTTGTACTAGTACAATATTGTATTTGTGGAGCTTTTCTCCCTGGGCCTCTGCTGAAAATGGGCCATCTCAGGCCCAGTTGGACATTCCCAGTAAACAAATGGAAATAAATTAATAAATCCAGACATCTTTCTTAATCTTATTGACTTGTTCTTGATCTTAGCCTCTAGATACAAATGCATTTTCTAACTGATATAGAGACTGAGCTCTGAGCCCACTGTTTTTCATACTGGTGATGAACTACATTAGCAAACAGGTTGGAGAGGACAGATAAACAAAGTTGCTGCATGCAAATGATGTGGCATCACAGGCAGACTCTGAGCCAGAACTCCAGCAAAGTATAGAGCAATGGAATGCAGAACTGAAGGCACATGAGATGAAACTAAGCACAGATAAGACAGTGGTAATGGCAGCAAACTGGAGAAATTAGAAGAAGCTGAGAATTGAGGTAGAAGGGAAGAGGGTGGAATAGGTAAACAGCTTCAGGTATCTGGGAGGGGTCATTGAGGAGAAGGAAAGTCTGAATGAAGAGGTCAAAGGTAGAATCAGAGGGGCTGCAGCCAACTGGCATTGAGTGTCAGGTGTAGTCAATGACAGAAGAATGCCAAAGAAGCTGAAAGGTAAGGTGTACAAGACAGTGATGTGACCAGTACTACTGTATGGTTCAAAAACCTAGACAGTAAAGACAGAGCAGATGAAGAAGTTAGAGGTAATGGCAATGAAATGCCTGAGAAGGGTGGTAGGATGCACTCTGTGGGATAGCCGAAGAAGTGAGGACATAAGAGCAGAAGCCAAAGTAGCTCCAATTGCAGAAAAGATCAAAGAGAACAGATTATGGTGGTTTGGACATGTGTAGAAAAGCAGAAGACAATCTGGTGAAGAAGATTTGGGACACAAAGGAAGAAGGTAAGAGAAAACGTGGGCATCTAGCAAAGAGGTGAATGGATTGCATGAAAGAAGATCTGCAACGGTCAGCCACGAGTGTCAAATAATTCAAGAGTGTGGCATTGAATATAGAAAGATGGTGACAGTTAACACAACTCCCCAACATCATGTATAAAATGAGGAAAAAAGGGGGCTGATGATGATGATGTAGAGACTGATGTAATTTTTCATTATCACTAGTCAGTCTTGAATATCTTAACAGTTGTCCTTTAACAATATTCTTAAAGATGTATGAAGGGTGCATGCTGTTTCAATGTAAAAATAAAACCTTTTAAAATTTTTCCTGAAAAAGCTAGTAGCTACACATCCTTTCTCATCCATTTCTATACAACATCTATGAAATTTATAGTATTATAAGATTAATTTATTTCAAACCTTAAGAAACTAGTAGTTATTTCTAGATAATTTTGGAACAATGACAGCTGTGATTGATCATATAGTATATCATAGAAGAAAAATATCATCCATAAAGAGTTTAGAAAACAATATGTATTTCCTAAATAAATTCTTCTCATTAAAAACTTACTCTCTTTGCCATTTTAAAAGAATGAGATTTGCAAAACTCTTGGCACATTCTGTGCCAATGGCAATGTCTGTCCATTGTAGATAGGCTGGTATGACCCTGACCTTGAGCAGCATCTTACCCTCACCTAGAATGATGCCACAGTACAAAGACAAAATGATCGATTTTAACAATTGGCTAAAATTTTGGTGTCATTCAAAGGGGATCCAGTGTCTGTCAGCCTGGGATGACATGCTCGACAAGCCATGTTGCTTCGCTAGGGATGGCTTGCACCTGTCACCACTGGGCTTTCGGATATTGGCAAAGGCTCTTGCCACCCCCATAGTGCCTTTTTTAGGCAATGCTGAAAAGTCAAACCCACCCCCATAGACAGCACAAGGAACAAGAAACTAAGGGTAATGCTGCTTAACGCCAGAAGTCTTAACCTCAAGATGCACGCACTCAAAGCTCTCCTCAGTATGGAGAACATTGATATCTGTGCAGTGACAGAAACCTGGTTCAAGGCTCCAGAGAGCACTCCAGCACTACCAGGCTATACCTCATATCATGCTTTTCAGACCCAAAACCCTAACCGAACCACAAAAGGAGGGGGAGTTTCCATATTTATCAAGGATATCCACACCTCCAGGTTAGTGGCATTGCACGAAGTATCGGAGATCATCCATGTGCAACTAACAGTGGGCAAGACTGCTTTTCAGTTTATAGCATCCTACAGACCACCCTGTCAAAGTCAGGAATCCCACTCGGCTTTCCTGAAAACATTGGAGAACATGAAGATCTCTCCGAACACCATTATATTGAGCGACTTCAACTACCCAAACATTGACTGGGAGCACTACTCAAGCCCCAACACCTTAGCCCAAAGGTTCCTGGAAATTATAAACTCAAATGCTATGGAACAACTAGTCACCACTCCCACAAGAGGGGACAACATACTAGACCTGATCATTACCAACATGGGGACTCTATGCTCCACACCAGATGTATATCCCTCATTGGTAAGATCAGACCATAAATTAATTTCACTGGATGTCCACATCCCGACCCCACCCCAGCCCAGAAAACCACAGTGAAAACTTCTCAAAAGCGAACTTTTCACTTCTCAAAACCAAAGTGGAATCCTTCAAGGCCCCAGGGCCAGTGGAAACTACGTCCCAAACTGCAGAATCCTATATAAATGCATTCTACGGACATCTCCAGGAATGCATGGATCATGCTATCCCAAAGAAAACCAAGACCCAATCATCCAAAGGCAGGCATCCAGTCTGGTGGACCCCTGCCATAAATAAACTGTACAACAGAAGGAGGAAGCTACTACATGATAGAGCAAAATCCCTAATAGGGAAGGCATCTCTGATCAGTACTAGCAAAAAATTATGATCCCTCATAAAATCCTCCAAGGCCAGCTTCGAGAGAAAAATTGCACAGGACACCAAAGACAATCATAAGGCTTTTTTCAGTTATGTTAGGAACCTGGGATGCAACTCCCAGACTTGTTCTGAGTTGATTCTAAACGACAAAAAATACACTGAACCCACAGACATTGCCAATATCCTGGCAGACAGATACAGTGCAAACTTCTCCACCCCCTCCCCCCCAAAAGAGCAAGTATCTATCCCGGCAGAGGGCTGCCTCCCAAACATCTCTGATGCTCAGGTGAAGGCTGCCCTCTCCAAAGCAAAAAACACTGCTTCCATGGGACCAGATGGTGTCCCAGGTTGCATCCTACATGAACTCCAAGAGGAACTAATCCCTCAAATAAACAGCTCAGCCTCACTACAGGATATGTGCCCACAGAATGGCGTACAGCAACAGTGGTCCCACTCCACAAAGGTGGAGCCTCTACGGACCCTGGAAACTATCGCCCCATAAGCCTGACTAGCTTAGTCTGCAAGGCTATGGAGAGGATCATCATGGAGCTCATAAACAAAGACATTGGGGACCTACAGACTCTAGATCCTACCCAGTTCAGCTTTGTCAAAGGCAGATCCTGCCTTTTGAACCTGGTTGACTTCTTCGAAACAGTCACCAAAGCCATAGATGAAGGGAAGGTAGTCCACACAGCCTATCTGGACCTTGCAAAGGCATTTGACACAATACCCCACTCGGGCATCATAGATAAGCTATCCAGCTTAAATATAAATCCCTATGTCACAAGATGGATCACAAACTGGCTCAAAGACAGAACCCACAGAGTGAGAGTTGCTGGAGCCATGTCAGACTCGAAACCGGTCACAAGTGGCATCCCACAGGGTTCTGTCCTGGGACCACTCTTGTTCGGTATATACTTTTCCGAGGTACAGGCAAATGTGGGAGGACTATGGCTCACCAAGTTCACAGATGACTGCAAACTGGGCGCCATAATCGACTCTCCAGCTGACACAAACATCCTTCAAAAAGGTCTCACAGAGACAGATAACTGGTGCCAGCGCCATGGTTTAAAGCTAAATGCCAAAAAATGTATAGTCATACCCTTTGGCAAAAACAATGTGCCCACAAATTACCACATAGGTGGAAACCCATTAAGTACAGAGAAAGTTATTAGGGACCTGGGGCCCCAAGTTGATAGCAATCTCTCCTTTGAAAACCACATTGCCAAAGTGGTTAGAAAAACCTTCTACATAGCTCACCTCATCACGAAGGGTTTCACATCTAGATCAAGAGAGGTAATCGTGCCCCTTTATTCATCCCTCATCAGGCCCATCATAGAATACAATGCCCCTTTTGGGATGTACCTTACCCGACACCTGCAGCAATTAGAAAGACCCCAAAAGTATCTCACCAAGAGGATCAAGGGTCTCAAACAGATGCCATATACTGCTCGGTTAAAAAAACTCCAGCTCTACTCAGTTGCATACCGCCTACTTTGAGGTGATCTATGCCTGACATACAAAGCTATGTCAAATCCAGAATTGATGGACATGTTCCACCTCAGTAAATCTAAATCCCTTAGAGCCACACGCTCGAGGGACTTGAACCTCAGCACAGAAATAAATAGAACTTGCTGGAGGGACAGGTTCATAACCCAGAGGCTCCATTCGCTCTTGAATAGAATTCCAGTTCATGTGAGGCAGAGCACCTCACTGAATCTCTTCAAGAAGAATCTCGATAGGTGGATGGGGGATCGTAGGTTTGTCCCAGGGATTACTCCCGTGTCACTATTAGACAGAGGCACAGTAAACTAAACCTTAAAAAGGGCACAGTATACTCAAATCAAGGGGTGGCGTAAGCCATACAGAATCGGGCTAGGCTTATAATTGCCCCAGGGCAGATAGCCTAGTATGAACCTATGAACCTATGAACCTAATATTTCTTGCAAACAGGAAAATATTAAACTCTAAAACTAATTCTAATATAGTATAATTCAAATTGATGGGAGAGGTGGATAAGAGTTCCCTAATAAACTGTACCCATTCCACATTCGGAATATTTGTAAATAAGAAATTTACATCAAGTGCGACTAACATATAATCCTTTTTCTGAGAACTTTCATACTACTGAAAAGAAATCACTCAAAAAAAGTTTAGTATCATTAAGTACAGCATCAGTTTAATTTAGATAGTTCCAAAAAAACCTTTTCCAGATAGATGGTGACAGGTTCTGTTATTGAACCTCGACATGAGACATTAGGTCACATAGGTGAAGATAGTTGATTTTAATGGACTTTTGACAATCTATAGAATCTATAGAATTCAGGAATAACAGGTTCAGTTATAATTTCTGTGACACTGGTCGGCACAGTACTCATCATCATCACAGGTTGGAAGACACACCAACACACACGCTTGAATACCTGACATATTAACATTAATGTAAATAGCTCATGCTATGTGACATGGGTGCCCCTGCTATGTGATGGGACCTAAGCATCATGGAGTTACACCACACTACTGCTGTTGGTGCTTGTGTAAGGTAGGATCTACTAGAAGAATCAATGTTGGCATATGTTGTGCTCTGTGTAGCTCTGAAATAGAGGTGAACATGGTGATGAACAGTTGCTTAATATGCATGCTGCAAATTAAGCACCATTACTAAACAAGTGCCACAGTAGGGATTATAAGATGAGTAAACACTCTACCCAATGGTGGCATACAGAACAGATGAGTCAGGGCTTATCAGGTCCATGAAGTACTGTGGTGCTTCTGTAAAACAGCTGACACAAGCTGCTCCACAGAGCATGCAATAGCTGCCACACTGTCCTGTTGTTGAGAAAAGGCTGCTTTAATCTTGATTTCCCCTCAGTCTTGACTCATATGTGACATCCCGATTTGGTGATCAGACATCCAAGCGTCTGCAAACAACTCCATGTCATGACACTATTGTGGTCACTCATGTGCCCGTAAAAACAGATGTATATCTTCAGAGATATGTCTATGCATCACTGCCATATGAGACATGCCCTTCTATGAACATCTGATGTCTGATGTGGAGCCATGGCACCACCATTTTCAGAGGCCTTTGGGAACAAGTGACCTAAATCAGTGATAGTGAACCTATGACACAAGTGTCAAAGGTGACATGCCACAACATTTTGGGTGACATACCAGCTTTTACCAACACCGAGTTGCCAAATATTTCCTAAATAAATTATTTTCATTAAAAATGTACTCTCTTTGCCATTTAAAATTAAAAGTAGGGTAATTTTTTGGTGCACTGTTTTAAGCCCAATTATCAGTGTGCATATCACTATTTTCTATTGTAAGTCACTGATTTTTACTTTTGTAATACATGGCAGCACACAACTGGACTGTGTGTTTTTAAATAAATGAATATGTAAACAATTGTTTCTCTTTTATTTGGGGGGGGGGGGTGAAACACCAGCAGAGTGAAAATAGGCATTTTCCAAATTTTTGAAACACTGAGTCCAAAAGGTTCACCATCACTGTCCTAAACTGTAGCTGCACATGGTATACACCTGAATTTATGTCATATTTTAAATAAAATATACATATAATGAAAGTACAAGAAAATTATTTTCAGCTGTTGATGATGTCATACCTACACATAATACTGTGCTACAATATTGTTTTTCATGTTTTGGACATGCATGCAGGTATAATACTGCACAATGTGATAATGTACACATATGTTAGGCACAGTTACTGACAATTACATCATGGATGAACTTTGTTTTAAAAGAGGATATCCACAATATCTCTGTTAGTGGGTAAATCACAAGACAGATAACTAACAACCAATATCTAGTAAGTAATGTAGAGCAAGCATTTGGTTGCATATAGCCATGACATTAGTTCATACTTGTTTAACATAAAGTGCATAGAAAGAGTACTGACACCATTATAGCTACCTTGCGTATGTGTTACTGCAGCTTACAACAGTCAAATGCCAGATTGTACTGATTGAAGACTGGGTATAATACTTGTTTCCACTTATTTTGTGGAGTTAATCAATAAAATTACCTGTTCAAGGTACATATCTCCTATAAGGTTTTCTATGCCAGACTGTAGTGCACACTACCTTGTCTACATGCAAATTGTGTGTGTGTGTGGGGTCAACAATAGAGAACATCTCTAAGTTAAGTTTTACTGCTTTGCCGCCTACTTTTTGGCATTTTCTGGCTTGCTAAAGTTTATATCTCTAACAGTTTCAGTACTTGGAACACATCTAGAGCCTGTTTACTGCATTTCCTGTGCTGCATTTAATTTAAAATCGTTTTTTCTCTAAAAAACTGCATTTTAACTTATTTTGGCCTAGCACTCAAGTGTGGGGTCATTTATTGCACTGTTGTGATTATTTTGCTGCTTGTGTATTTCTGCTACCTTTAAACTACAACAAAAAGAAAAAAAAAAAAACATCTTGCTTTTTTCCCCACTTTCTGAAAGTTAAGAAAGTTCAGTTACAGATTTATTGTTCTGAACTGTTTGGAAGTTTCTAGAAGGCCAGTGCTTGCTTAGGCTAAAGGGAAGTCTCTGTGTTCACCAGTGGGAGTGGTTAACACTGAACAGCCTGCCTTTCCCTGGAAGAGTGGTTACTACCTAGAAGCTATAGTTTTATTGGCCATTTTGGGTCAATTCTAAACTCCTTGATCTGCCTCTCTTAAAACCCAGCTGCCTCATGGTTTTGGCATCTTTTCAGGCTTGCTAGTTGTTGCTGAAGCACCTACCAAGGGGAGAAAACACTGAGAGAAGAAAAGGAGCCACTTTTGTGATTTTAAGTATTTTCTTCAGATTTTTTGTTAAGTTTTACTGCTTTGCCGCCTACTTTTTGGCATTTTCTGGCTTGCTAAAATTTATATCTGTAACAGTAACAGTACTTGGAACACATCTAGAGCCTGTTTACTGCATTTCCTGTGTTGCACTTAATTTAAAATCGTTTTTTCTCTAAAACTGCATTTTACCTGATTTTGGCCTAGCACTCAAGTGTGGGGTCATTTATTGCACTGTTGTGATTATTTTGCTGCTTGTGTATCTCTGCTACCTTTAAACTACAACAAAAAGAAAAAAAAAAATCTTGCTTTTTTCCCAATTTCTGAAAGTTAAGAAAGTTCAGTTACAGATTTGCTGTTCTGAACTGTTTGGAAGTTTCTAGAAGGCCAGTGCTTGCTTGGGCTAAAGGGAAGTCTCTGTGTTCACCAGTGGGAGTGGTTAACACTGAACAGTCTGCCTGTCCCTGGAGGAGTGGTTACTACCTAGAAGCTGTAGTTTTATTGGCCATTTTGGGTCAATTCTAAACTCCTTGATCTCTCTCTCTTAAAACCCGGCTGCCTTGTAGTTTTGGCATCTTTTCAGGCTTGCTAGTTGTTGCTGAAGCACCTACCAAGGGGAGAAAACGCTGAGAGAAGAAAAGGAGCCACTTTTGTGATTTTAAGTATTTTCTTCTGATTTTTTGTTAAGTTTTACTGCTTTGCCGCCTACTTTTTGGTATTTTCTGGCTTGCTAAAGTTTATATCTGTAACAGTAACAGTACTTGGAACACTTCTCAAGACTGAGGTGGAATCCTTCAAAGCCCCTGGGCCAGAGGATAATACAGCCCAATCCGCAGAATCCTTTACAAATGCATTCTATGAGCACCTGCAGGAATCCATGGATCGTGCTATCCCAAATAAAACCAAGACTCACTCCTCCAAAAACAGGAGACCGGTCTGGTGGACCCCGGCCATAAATAAGCTATGCAACAGAAAGAGGAAGCTACTACATGACAGAGCAAAATCCCAAAAAGGGAAGGCATCTCTGATCAGTATTAGCAAGAAACTTTGATCCCTCATAAAATCATCAAAGGCCAGTTTCGAAAGAAAAATCGCCCTAGACACTAAAGATAACACAAGGCCTTCTTTAGTTATGTCAGGAACATGGGTGGAAACTCCCAGATATGCTCTGAATTGTTGCATAACGGTACAAAATATACCGAACCTACAGTCATAGCCAACATCCTGGCAGACAGATTCAGTGCAAACTTCTCCCCCCTCCCCCCCCAAAGGAGCAAAATGCCTATCCCAACTGAATGTAACCTCCCTGACATCACAGATGCACAGGTGAAAGCTGCCCTCTCCAAAGCAAAAAACACAGCATCTATGGGACAGCACAGTGTCCCAGGCTGTGTCTTACACAAGCTCCAAGAAGAACTGAATCCTCACATTAAGTAACTGTTCAAACTTATCCTTACTACAGGATATGTACCCAAAGAATGGCGTACAGCTACAGTGGTCCCACTCCACAAAGGTGGTGCCACAACGGACCCCAGAAACTATTGCCCCATAAGCCTGACTAGTCTGGTCTGTAAAGCTATGGAGCGTATTATCATGAAACTCATAAACAAAGACATTGGGAGCCTCCAGACACTGGACCCTATGCAATTCGGCTTTGTTAAGGGCAGATCTTGCCTCTTAAACCTAGTTGATTTCTTTGAAACAGTTACCAAAGCCATAGATGAGGGCAAGGTAGTCCACACAGCCTACCTGGACCTCGCAAAAGCCTTCAACACAATACCCCACTTTGGCATCATAAATGAGCTTACCAGCTTAAATATTAACCCCTATATCACAAGATGGGTTGCAAACTGGCTCAGAGATAGAACCCACATGGTCAGAATCGCAGGTGCCATGCCCGAATCCAAACCAGTTACAAGTGGCGTCCCACAGGGCTCAGTTCTGGGACCTCTCTTGTTTGGTATATACTTCTCTGAGGTTCAGGCTAACACGGGGGGATTATGGCTGACAAAGTTCACAGATGACTGCAAACTGGGGGCCATAATCGAATCTCCAGCTGTCACAAGCATCCTCCAAAAGGGTCTCACAGAGATGGATGCTTGGTGCCAGTGCCACGGCCTCAAGCTAAATGCTAAAAAGTGCATAGTCATCCCCTTTGGGAAAAACAAGGTGCCCACAAATTACCACATAGGTGGTAATCCATTAAGTACGGAAGAAGTAATTAGAGATTTGGGGACCAAAGTAGATAGTAATCTCCCCTTTGATAATCACATTGCCAAAGTGGTTAGAAAGACCTTCTATATAGCCCACCTTATCATGAAAGGGTTCGCATCTAGATCAAGAGAGGTCATTGTGCCCCTCTACTCGTCACTCATCAGACCCATAATTGAATACAATGCCCCTTTTGGGATGTACCTTACCCGACACCTGCAGCAACTGGAGAGACCCCAAAAGTACCTCACCAAGGGGATCATGGGCTACAAAAAGATGTCCTATGCAGCTCGACTAAAGAAACTCCAGCTCTACTCAGTTGCTTACCGCCTACACAGAGGCAATCTATGCCTGACGTACAAAGCCATGTCAAACCCAGAATTAATGGACATGCTCCACCTCAAAAAATCCAAGTCCCTTAGAGCTACATGCTCCAGGGACCTAAAACTCAGCACAAAAATAAATAAGACATGCTGGAGGGACAGATTCATTTCCCAGAGGCTCCCCTCACTCTGGAATAGAATCCCAATTCATGTTAGACATAGCCCCTCGCTGACCCTCTTCAAGCGAAATCTGGATGCGTGGATGGGAAATCGCAAATTCACCCCTGGGATCTCTTCTGTGTCCCTGCTAGACAGAGGCACAGTAAACTAATCTTGAAAGGGTACCTTATGTGACCTACTTTACAGAGGCACAGTAGGCAAATCTAATAGGGAGGCGGAAGCCAAATATACTCTGGCTAGGCTTATAAATGCCCTAGGGCAGATAGCCTAGTATCTACCTATGAACCTATGAACCTATAAGTATGCAAGCACAAAGTATTCCAACTGGCAACCAATTGAAAAATGGCAATAAAAAGCTCTGAGATCAGTTTTAATGCTTCACACATGTATATGCTAGAGGTATGCTTTTCCTATCAGTAAGTGCTAACAGTGGGAAATGCATGTTCTCCCTACCAGAAATTATTAAAAAATGAAGTGTAAAGTCTGCAAACTCATGATCTTTTTAATAACTAACATAGTTACATAGTGTTTGCTAACAAAAAGAGTATGAAAAGAATATGCAGAATCACAGCAATCCACTAACCAACAAAATATGCCTACAGATCTCCTTTTACAGTGAATCAGCTGGTGTCTGCCATCAGTCCACAAAGCACACACGTCCAACCACAAACTGCAAACAGGAAAACAGGGAGACATCTATAGTGCGTTACAAATGATGCAGGTCTTCCACAAAAACAGTAAGGCAGGTATAAGAATATAGATATAAAAAGTATGCATTTATTTAATCTAATGCTGAGCTTTGTTAGATGATTTTATGTATCAGAAAGAGCACTGGATTTTCTTGTTGCAAGATCATGGTAATGGTAATAGCTCTCAACCTCTTAGCGTAGAAAATCTAGACAAACATACAGATAATGGGTGGATAAACCCCGAAAAATAGGAACACATTTCTTACATATTGCTCTTATAAACTTTGAAAGTTGTTGGAATAAAAGGATGTGTGTTACCATGCATTTTCTGAAGGATCTGAAGTCTGAAACACAAATGCTTGCCATTGTTTTTTGGATTCAGTACTTACTGATTTGCTACCCAAAATCCAGAAAACCATGAATTTTACGAGGAACTGACCAAATATATAAGGCAAAAATATGGACAGCTGAGTGGTATGCTGTTGGTGTGGGACAGGTTCCCCCCAAAAAAGTGTGTGCTCCTTGGATTTACTCCAGTGCTAGATATTATTCATTCCATGTACCATTTCCCAGCAGAGCTGGGATGTGTATATTCATGAGGATCTGCAAACAAGCGTGGAGTTCTTTGCCAAGTTATAAGAGAACCTGCCCACATCCTTCACATCCACCACATCTCTCAATGCAGACAGTGCTCCTACCATTGTAGGAGCAAGTTACACAACACCTCCTGCAGGGCAGCTTTACATACAAAGCTGGAATGTCCATGTGATACATCTGAAGAACTGGACTCCTCAGTTCACTTTGTTTCCTCCCGTCTGATTTGTAATATTATTCTGTAAGGATGCATCTTTGGTAGGAGTCACACATATGCACTTCACATTTAATGTAGTCATTCTTTAGTCTAATATTGACCCAACATTATTGTGTATGCATGATTATCTAGGTATACAGATGTACTTATCCCACATTAGTGCATGTCTGCGCAAGTATCCTAAGAGTATTCCTGCACTGATCCTACTTCTTCCTTCATCTGCTGTTCATTAGGAACAAAAGACTATGAACACTTTTCATGTCAGTATATTATTATGAAAAATAGTCACAGAACTAATGAATTTATATTAACAAGTCATAGTAATCCTTATGTAACACTACAAGGAATGTGCATGGTATTATCAATGTCTGTATATCCTACCTACCATATCTTTAGTGCTGCATACAGCTAAGATCTAAGTACTGTAGAAGTGATCTAACTAGAATGTGTCAGCTAGGTGATTTCATTGCATTAACTGCATGGTCAGCTAAACAACTTTACACATAGGTATACATTTGTTGTCTTCTTTGATAAGTGCAACTGACTATGTGCAACTGAGGGCAATCTTCAGTAATGTAATATTGACTACTAACCTGCATCCCAGTATATTATATGCACATCTGTGGGTGAAGAAAGCAGGTTGGCTGCACATCTGGCAAAATGCATGCTTTTTCCCCTATTAGAACTGCATACACACAAGCTTGTCATGTGAGAATTGAACCCCTTACCTATCTAGTTATATAATCTAGAGAAAGCAGTATTAGCTGCAAGTGCCAGAGGAGAAATCTGACTCTTTGGGGAGGAGTGCCCTTTTGACATTATGACTCCATCAGTGTGATGCAGAGATGTTTGTGGAAAGGATGGGATAAGGGAATGGGGTCATCAACTCCCATGTTAACATTTTCCACAGTGGAAGATAATGCAACACATCTGTTCATGAAGCTATATGTACCAGACATTGAAGCCGCGCACACACACACACACACACACATACACACACACACACACACACACACACACACACACACACACAAACATTCACCACTGTAAAACTTGAACCTCTCCTACCTATCTACTTACACAATCTAGAGAACACAGTACGAATCACAAGCACTACAGAATAAGTCTGACTTTAATGATGTGAAAATGTAAATTTGTAAGTATAAAAATTTCACTGTTTGGAATAGCAGCTACTGTGCATCACAGGTTTTGTGACAAATGCACTTGTCTGGACAGGCCATCTTAACAACACTGCGCTTGTCCCATGTAATTGTATAATTTTCTGCTAAGATTTATATAGTGTTATTCATGATACTGTGAAGGACATATACCTCACAAACAAGCAGGTACTGAAGGAGAAAATCCAAAGATCACCAAACTTCCACAAAAAATATTTATTAAGCACTTTTTATCTTGCCAAATAAGAAAAACTTTCTCAGTTTTTGTGTATGTCTTTCTTACTCCAAGGACATATACCTGTTTCACAGTATGGGATGTCAGTAACAAACACAATTGTAAAACAGTGGATTGTCAAGCAAGCATTTGTGGCAGTATATCCAGGGATGATTGCATGGAAATAGTAACCATTTATTGTGTCACTGTCACTTGTCTTGGCTCATGCTTGCACAACGTGCATTGATAATACAAACAGACACTTCTGAAATATGACAATACACTTATGAATAACAGTGATGGATTATGTGTGAAAAGGTTGCACACCATTGTAACAAAGTTGCAAGTGTAGCGCAGACATTCATTAAACAGACTGAATTAATTCAGTCTATTATCTTCTTTTCAAAACTGAAGTAACACATCAGGATGTTGTCTCACCTACTCAAATAATTCTTTGTTGTAACTTTTTATTAACTCTTTCCCTGAAGCATAGTGATGGCAAGATAATTTGTGTTGCTGATAGCAAAGTATTAGTGCACCATGCTTTAATTATATCTTGAGGTGTTGAACTTAGAATGGGCATTAGCAGCACTCTGTGGTGTTCAGTGCTGACCTTCTTGCAAATATGTAGTGTATACATACAACATGTCTGAATCAGGCAGAATATGGAACAGATATGTGTTTTGTTCATATTTCAGGTGCCATGATTTACATACTTGTCATGACAGTTTCAGTCCTTCACTCCTTATATGTATGTTACAGGTGTATTATGAAACACGTGAGGGACCAAGCATGTTATTGCTGGTGGAAACATGGCTTGTGGAAACAGTTTTGAATCAAGGAGGTTTATTTGATGACACATAAGGGATGGGAAGAGGTGGACAGTTGGTGACAAGAATATACTAAGAAATTACTTTATGGTTCACTTCTGTACACATTTGTGTTGTGTTACTCTTCAGTGTATCATCATAATCATTCAGCCAATAGCTTTCCTAGATAAAGTTCCCAACAAGGAGCATAAAATGAATACAGTAGCAGGATAATGGTATGTTAAGAAAATATGTAGGCAGCCATGACACCCACAGGAGTCATACAAAACATTCAAAAACACATTGACATATAGCTGGATTCAAACCTTGACAGTATTCTAAGAAAAGTCTACAGACCTGAGTATTATAAATACCATGCCGCATAGGATCTCCTAGTTCACAAAGTTCAAATATGACAACAGAATGAATCAAAGGAAAATGTATGTATTACCCTGCATAGCTTTAGGACAATTGCAAAATCCCATAATTCAACTCTTCAGCCTGTTCAAGAGAAGATTAGCCTGACTGTACATAGCTAAGTACAGTAGGGCAAAGGGCACCAGTATAATGCAACCAAAGGCAAAAACTCACAACATTTATCAGACATTGCACAAAAGCAGAGGAGAAAGACTAATGACACAGATGGGGGTAGAGACACGGACAGGGGAGAGGGAGGCAGGGACAAAGTAGATTATGCCACAACGGTGGCTCAAAACAATAAGTAGGCAACAGGTACACATAAACTAGTGTACTAAAATAGTCAATAGTTTGTTAATGCCTGGATTATAACCCTTGAAAGTATGCAAAAAGCTGTGTACATGTCTGAGCATTACCTCATCACACCACAAAGGATCTCCTACTTCACACAGTTTAAATCATGCTACAGAAGGGACAGTCACAACTTAGTGAAGCAGAAGGGGTAAAGAAAGAGACAGAGATGAATAAAGAAATATCAACAGTTGTTTATGGTACATTAGGGCCATCTTTACTCTCAGGTGTTTCCTCATTATTATTCTGCCATGCTCTGTACAATAAAGTATTTGTTGTAGGGTGCAAGAAGGGGTAGGAGAGTAGAAACAAGATTAAAACACAAGCAGGATAAGGAGGGTTTAATAAGTCTCCCTGTTGGGAATGAGAAGTTTTTGCAAATGCGTTCTTGCTGGACTATTCAAATGCTATGTTAATGAAATGTAACTAGAGCTAAAAACAGACATTGGTAGTTAAACATATTATAGGAGTTTAAAATGTCATGAAATAATAATTTGACATGCAGCTATAACAGAACCCATGACACTATGCAAAGACATCAGTCTACAGTCAGGGGAGTTATCACAACACACTACATAGGAACTATAATTTATTACACCCAGAAGCCTAAGTACTGTTATAGTAATTGTAGTGGCTTTACTCTGTATTCCTATAGCACAGCAGATTTAAGCACATTTGTACAAAGTGATCATTGCTAGTGAGGCTGAAATTAAACTCTTCAGCTTATGCCATAGGACACGGAATGCCATTCACCCTCATTTAGCATTTGTGTGTGAAACCAATCTCCTTGCAAATATTGAGGACAAAAAGTGAAGAGCTATTTCTGGCCTTGTGTGTTATATCCGATTCAATTTTTTGACCAGATTAAATGTGTTCAAAAGGGGTTGATAGGGCTGAGGTTAAAATGGGGGTGGCAATCAGATGTCTGGGCACAAGGAAAGAATACAAACAGAATTTGCAGGATGGTGGTGGGAGAGCACCATAAAACAACTATAGAATTGTACAAAGAATTTCATGAATTTTGAAGAGTCACCAAACCGGGGATTGGTGACAATAACTTAATAATGTTGTATAGCCAATCGGATGAAATCAAGTGTATCAAGCTGACACACAGGCAACTTGGAGAGCTGTGTATAGGAAAGAGAGAGAGAGAGAGAGAGACAGAGTAATGTTTGGGAAGGTGATTAGGAATGAGAGGGTCAGGTAAGTAGGGTAGATTACAGGTGCAGACATACAGGACATACAAGACAGACAGAGATGGTGATGGACACAAAGGGTTTGGTGACACCATGACTGAGGATAGGTAGGGGACCTCAGAGGCACATTCATGTCCAGTTTGAGAACAATACAAATCTAGTCCTCATCCTCAGAGCTGTCATCACTGACTTATTTGTCAGTTGTCTTGGTCAGTGCTGGATTGGGCATAGTTCTGGCAATACAACACATGTCCTTTTCAACCCTGCCAATTTGGGCACCTAAGCCTTCTCCATAATGCCTCTCCACCATCCCTGTCAGCTCCTCTCCAGTACTACTACTCCTGGAGGGTATCAGTACACCAGCAACCAGGGCAGAGCTACCTCACACAGGTGGAGAGGGTAGGGCAGGAACTGTGATAGACTGTGACCTAGATGTGCTGGGTGTCTGTGCTGCCTGTTGGGATACCACCTCACCACCTTTGGAGGTATGGTGGTCCAAACCACAGTGATCAGTCTGCCTCCCTGTGCTGATGGTCATTTTGTTTTCAGCAGCAATGTTTTAATATGTGTGTATATGGGTCTAGAAATATTCACTGAAAGCACATTTCACTGAAACACATTTGACTGTGCACAATTCACTGAAAGCTCAATTCATTGAAAACATAATTCACTGAAACACATTTTTACTGAAAGTTATATATGGCATTTTCCCTACTGTAGTATGACCCTGGAGCTGGTATATATAGTAAGGGGGGTTGTGAAGAGCATAGCCCCCCACCTATTTTAAATATTTTGAACTATATACATGGATACTTGCAATTCCAGTAAGTTACTCTTTTCTGAACATAATATATATCCAAACTACACCCCCCTTACTATATATACTAACTCCAGGGTCTCACTACAGTGGGGAAAAGGCCATATATAAGTTTCAGTGAAATATGTTTCAGTGAATTATGTTTTCAGTGAATTGAGCTTTCAGTGATTTGTGCACAGTCATTTGACTTTCATTGAAATATATATATATATATATATATATATATATATATATATATATATATGGGTCACCTTTAAAACCTCGAAATCGCGTTTGCCCGACACGGAATCCGACGGGACGAGAATACCGACAACGCAGATGACCGACAAGGTGAGAACCCGACGGACTCGGTAAGTGCGCGATCGAGTGAGGGATTTAGTGTTAGGGAGCGGACAGGTAAGTGTGCGATAGTGAGGGACTGTGGGTTAGGGGTGGGTTATGTGAGTTAGGGTTAGTATGCACACACACACACACACACACACACACACACACACACACACACACACACACACACACACACACACACACACACACATGCAGGCTTTGCAGTAGTGCAGCGGTTTGCATTTTCTAAGAGCTTATCTGGATAGATTCTCAGCTGGAGTGCCTTCTGTACAGTATGTCCTCTCTGTGTTCATGTGGGTTTTCCCTGGGTGCTCTGGTTTTCTCCTACATTCCAAAGACATGCAGTAGGCATATTGGACTCTCTAAATTGTCCTAGGATGTGAGTGTAAAGTGCACCCTCTGAGGAGGGTTGTGCCTCAGGCTAGCAACCTGTAAGCGCTACAGAAATAATGAGTGCTGGAGGATGCTCATTGATGTGCTGCATGGCATGGTAAAGAATCCAAGATACATACACATAGATGAAAAAAAAAGAGGGTGGTGTTAGACAAAAAAAGAGAGAATTAGATGAATGGCAAGTCACATTACTTTATTATTTCAATACATAAACCAATATGAGAAATAGATAATACACCTTAGCCATATCCAGATATGATGGGACGGTATTACTGTGTCATAAATACAGTCAATCACAGTGGTATGTTATGATTAATAGAATTAAGTAATTCACTTGTGCCATGTTGGATATCTGCTTTCTAAAGTAATAATTGTGTTTGCAAATATTTAATTGTTAATGTCATATAACATTGCAGTTAATATCTTCTAAATAATAGCCTAAAAAAATCAAATGTGTATTTCTGGGTATTGAACCCACACACAATTAAACTGATGCACTTATTGCCTAATACGGTCACCAAGAGCTACTAGAGCAGACATCTATCCTTGATATCAAATTTAAGGTATGCCTGCTCAAGATGATATACAATGAAGAATGGAAAATGCTTGATTAGGACTTACCCTGTGCCTCTCTGAGGTGAGTTATTTTCTCCTAGTCCACCTCATAGTTTTCTGCTATCTCTGCTGCAGCTGTACAGTCGAAAAAGGAAAAAATAGATATATGAAAGCATAATGAATAATTACATTGGCTGGCTAATTAGTCCCATCTCAGAGACATGTCACTATACTTACACAGCTGAGGAGGTTTGCAGTCTTAAATTCATCCTCCCATTGACTGAGGAAGTCCCACTTGTGCATCTTCATGTCACAGTAATGTGACAACATTGTTTCCAAGTGCATGGAATGCCAGCTGCACTGAAGACAGCCTTGGCCAAACTATTCCAAGCCTCTGCCTTATACTGAGACCCAGTGTAATCCCCCTGCAGCAGCCTTCAGCTGCAGTGCTTCATGAGGAGTGCCACAAAAATCCTGGACTCCTCAACACCCTACCTTTGTGCATTAAATGGAACACCATCTCTTCCATTGCTAGCAAAGTCTGCAGCAATCGAGCTAGAAATATGAGTCTGAATTGACACCTAATTCAGATCTCACGTGGAACAGCCTGTGTGGGCAGATGCCCAGCCTTGCCAACTGCATTTACACAACTGAAACCACAGCAATGGCTTGGCAGATACATTGGCAATGATTATAATCAAAAACAGAGAAGGTGTGAGAAACGGCACTGAGATTTGGCTACTTGTGGTTCTGAAACTATCGACCCATGCTCCAATGTTCAATAAGGAAATGCTTTATGGTGTTTGTTATGATCGTGGTTGACTGGAGGAATGATGGTATAACTTGTGATGTACTAGCCTGTTGGGAGTTCCATACTGATAAGATTAAATAGTACCACCTGGGAATTGAACCCATATGGAAAAAAAATATTAAATTGTTAAACTTCGCTTATTAACTGTCAGTGCTGCAGCAAAGCTTACATTTCAGCATCATAACTGGAGATATAGTAATGTAATAAGGACTGTAGATCTACTTCAGAGATGCCTCCCTGTCTGTGACTTTACTTATTCATGCAAATGCATTTCTATGTAAAAGACATTATGTGTGTTTGTACATACATCTCAGATGCATACAGTTGCATAACTTGAGACATGGTGTGCAAGGTTACATACATACTATACAACACATACTGTCATAAACACATACTCATGAGGTGTGCCAGCTCTATATTTATAACAAAATATTGCACACATCATATATATGCATATGCACTCTACATTATTAAACATACTTTACACACAGTATGTTGGGTTTCTATAGCAATCAGTAATGACTCATTTGTTGCAGTAATCATAGTTGTGATACTCTTGTTCATTTATTATGACATTTCTAATCAAAATGTTGTGAAAAATAGCATTCTGACAACCTGTGTAAAAGCATTTGTCAACTGGATTCAAACCCTATATCAGCTACCCTGTTTTTTAAAGCTCGCTTCACATATACCATGTGCCACAAAGATGGCTACTTAGCAGTTGAATTTTTTCAATGAGTAGTAGCCAAAGTACTGACATATGCACACCATCACCAGGCTCATTCACACTACAGAGAGCTGCCCAAATTAAATTTTTCAGCTTCTCCCTTAGGAAGTGAACTCTAGTTCACTGCTATGGTCCACTGCTAGTCAAGCGTGTGCAATGCAAAATGGTGTGCAAATGCTGAAGAGAAAAGAAAAATACTTAGAAGAAACATTATGAAACAAGTAGTTAAAATGCACAGTTCTGATATTTCCTCAATTTTGTTATCTTGCAACATGAACATATGTTCCTCAACCATCGTTAATTTCATAAGAACAGCACCCTCTCCTGGATTTGAATCCCAGGAAATTTACAACATGCACTTGAGATTATTATTGGCATGTGCCACAGACGCATCTATATTACAACATTGAAGGTTTAACTAAAGCTCGATCTTGTAATATCGAAAGCTAAAATTGTTGAACAGATGATTCAACCAAGGGAAACAGTTCCCTTGTCCAAGTAAAAAAAAAAAAAAAACTTTACATCCAAAATCAAGTGGAGGCTTCACACCCCACACCACCCTACCTAAATATACCAACTCCGAGATCGCTCCAAATTGGAGAAATGGGCATACTCCACTAATGGCCAAGGGAAGTGTTTCCCTGGGTTAAATCAGTCGTTCGACAATTTACGGTTTCGATATTACAAATTTGAGCTTTACATATGGAACCCCACAGACACATACATATAGTGTAAAGAAAAAAAATGAGGTCACATATACCCAAGATGTGGCATAATATCAAACGACATTGCAGATGCAACAGAACCAACTTCTAAAGTTGTCCTGTGTAATTTATAATTAGATGCGTGGATGCATGCGATGTTTGCAACAGTTAAGCCAGTCTTTCCTCACATTGTATAAAATAAAACATTGCAACACTGTGGAATTTTTCTTCTCTTTATTTTGGGTGCATCATTCCCTTACCTAGGCTTCTCTAATAAGACGACTGTGTGATTTATCTTGCAGATGATAACATTTCAATCAGTACTGTTCTTCCTTAGAATTGCAAATTCAGTGTACTCAGTCACAAACTGTGGTGGTAAACAATTCTTATAAATGCTAGGAATGTTGCTCTCCTACGTCACTCAATGAACTCATAGACATTCTTGTAAGTCTCTTCCCCCTGACACACCCTCAGTAAATCTACAAAAAAGAAGACTGTTAAACCCTGATTGTTCCTGCAGTCAGACTAATCATTCAGACTAATATACATTTCACATAACATACGTTTGATAATTTTTTATGCTATTTCTATCTCTCTCTCTCTCTCTCTCTCTCTCTCTCTCTTTTATTTTGTTGTTTACTTGTCATCATGGGGGATTCTGTCAGTTTCACTGTGGAACTTTTGCCGCCTGATGTCAGACTGTATGTAGCTTCTCGTAATCTGGTAATTATGGCAGAGATGAAGAAGCACAATCTGGGGATGCAGAGGATAAGTCTGACACTGAGGTTGTGCCTCCAAAATCTCCTGCCCCTACTTTGGACACAGTGAGTATGCCTATGTATACCCATGGCACAGAGACCTCAGACATAGGACAAGCTGAGGGGGACATATTTGATCAAGGTAATGTGATTTCTCCTGTTGCAGAACTAGTTGATTCTTCCTGTAGGCATCATGAGGGCAAGGTGCCACACTGGCAGGTTGGTAGAAGTGCTTGGAGGAGACCTAATGTCCACCCTCCTTCTGATGTTGGTGTGTCAGTAGGTGTTACATGACTTATGTGAAGGACCATCATGGAGGTACAAGCACATTCCAAAATGGCCTAAGACTTGATAGTGCAAGTTCTGAACATTGTGCATTTTGATATGTCGGAGTAGCTGAACCATATGGGTGACTCCTTGAACTGGATGAAAGACATACTGGATTAGGCAGTGTCTGTAATGGAACACCTGCTGGGGGAAGGTTGACATCCATGTGGCCATAGAGCCACTATATGTCTGTAATGGAACATCTGCTGGAGGAAGGTTGGCGTCCATGTGGCTATAAAGCTGCTACATTGAACAGTGTTAGTCAGTGTGGCCATGTAAGATCCCACTTCCATACTGACAATACTTCCACTGATCTGTCAATGATCGCGGTCTCCACACATAGACATGGTTGGCCATGTGGTCATGGTCCTGGATGTAGTCATGAGGACAGCTTATCCAGCAGACATCACTCACATTTAGGTAGCAATCCCAAATTCCAGCCAGGCCCATGGAACTAACAGTGCAATTCCTTGTAAAGGTAGTTTTCATGGCTGAGGAAGACGATGTAGAACTGACTAGTCTACCATGCATGGCTCATACCTGTCCAAGATGCCAGGATGTAGTGTTAACAGAGTGCTTATTTGTTTTCATGCAGACACACATACACATGCAACATATACTTGCCCACACCATCACACAAACACACACACACACACACACAAACTCACACACACACACACACACACACACACACACACACACACACACACACACACACACACACACACACACACACACACACACACACACACACACACACACACACACACACACACACACACACACACACACACACACACACACACACACACACACACAAACTCACACAATACTTATCTAAGTAACACTGTTGACTGCTATACATATCTTGCTACTGTCCCTACAAGTTAGATACTTAAGGAACACGTTTTTGTTTTACTTGCACGCACTCACTTATATGGTGTCAGGCTTGCCCACCTGTTCCTCCCTTCACACCTTGTGTAAGTGACAATAACTGTGCCCTGCCCGATGCACATTTCTTTGTGACTTTGGGGTTCAGATATGTCTGAATCAGTCAGTGGATAGTGAATGCATGCATACTTACTCAGAAACTTCTTTTAATGTAAATGTATCGCAGAATAAATGCTTTTACTCTTCATTTCTAACCATTTGTCAATGATTGTGTATGTAATTGTTGACCCTCACTGTTTTCTGTAACTGTTCTTACTAATGCATTCAAAATAGGTGTTTAAGTCTTGCTTACTGTTATAATTGTGCTAATGATGCTAACATTGGTCAGTGCTTTTTATGTGGTCAAGTGAAATGCTTGATGAACAGTACTTGGCAAAATCCATAGCTGTAAATTGTAAACATCACTCATATGTTATTACTGATATTAATGTAGTCTTGGAACTTGTATCACATGAGAGGCATATGAGAATTTGCATATTACAGTAATCAGTTATATAACTCTATTGCTTTTTCTTCTTGGGTTTCAGAGGTACCTTGGTAATAATGAAGATGCAAATATGTCCTTGAGAGGACTGTCTACGTCTGATGAAACAAAATACAAACATTACATGGTTAAGTATAGGTTGTTCAGTTTTGCAGGTACCATTTTTAATATTTCTATGTTCTTAAGCTCTTAGTTTTTCATTTAGGTAGTAAGTGTGTGGGATTTCCTTTGTCTCTTAGACACAGCCATGACATACTGTGTATGCCTACATCTGCTGGCAGTAACTGTGGATGGTGGTTCTCCCTCAGACCCCTCATCTGTATTGCTGAAACAGCTGATCCTGCCTATGGTACTGTGATCCTGCCGCTAGATGCCCTTTTTGAAGCTGTTTCCTGACAATGATTTTATGCAATATGGACTAGACTCTGAGTATTTCAGCAGATGCTGCTAGGTCGTTCTACAGGGAATCTGCTGAGGTGTCTAGACACCAGAACCTTGATTTGAATAAGCCGAATACATGTACTATGGTATTCCTAGTTTGGGCATGAACATCGTTGTATCGTTGCTCGGTGTGGTTGTGTGGGTTCCTCATGGTTATCATGAGCTAGGGTTCCAGTGCATAGCCTGAATGTCCCACTAGATGCCCTTGTGGAAAGTCACCAGCTCACAGGTATGCTATATGTCTGACTTATGAAACCTGCCTGGGGCACCGGCACTGACATTGTAGATAATCCCTGGGGCATTACAGACAAACTGACAGTTTACAGAAAGCTATATTTTTCTGTTAATTTATCTCCTTCTCTGGTCACTGGATGGGGCTTTTATTTTTATGTGCCTGCAATCTTTGGCCCCCAAAACTTCAGGGAATTGACTACTTCATTAACATCTTGCATGGTTCTTTCTCTCTTCTTTAGGGTACATGAGAAATAGATACTGTATGTTCCTTTCCATTTCATAGCATTGCATTTAGAAAAGTCTATAATATTTTGAAAGTTGAGGCCTGTGACACTACTAATATATATCCTGTGAGTCCCTGGAAAGTACCTATAGCTACTATATGTAAGGTTACATATAACTCTGTTTCCACTGGGATGGGTTCTCTGAGATTTTCCCGGGGCCTCAGTTGCGGGCGGCAGAGGTAGCACACTTCCTTTAGTCTTTCCATGTCCACCAGTATTGCTCCATAATTTCTTTGTCATGCAGTCCATGCTAAGTCAAACAGGGTCGAAACACCCTTTTTCTTCTTCTTTGCCAAGGTCTGGCAGCAGCAGCACCTTGAAATAACACCTGTTGCACATGTAGGTAATTATGACAGCAGCAACTACTAATAATTTTATTTTGTTTTCCAAGTGTAATTGTGGCTGTGTTCCAAAGAATTTTAGATTTCAGGTCAAATGGCTGTACTGAGTGTACACAATTGCTTTATAGCTTCCTGAATAGTTCTGTCATGTTTTCATTAGCATATTCTGCCATTTACCCTTATTTTGAAGGTCTACATTAAGTGTCGTGCTAAGTATATGACAGCTGCATTTAGTCATTTATGTTTTCTGAATTTGGCTCATTTTATTAGATCTAGTGCAGCTTATTATAAAACAGCTGTCAGTTTGTTTTCGCATCATTGGTTTTATGTATACTCAAAACGTACTTGCATTATGCCCCCACCCTTGCTTAATAAAAGCTCCAAACCGGTGTGATTCTGAAATACTACTTGTGCAGTCATGTACGGTACATGTATCTGGCACACGTCCAGCAACAGCTCTGAGTCCAGCTAGAATCTACCTGAGTAATAAATACTTTGGTTTCCTTGCAATCACTTAACATTGTAGGAATATAAATTCATTACAAAGATCATACAATTTACAGAAGGTGTCTGTCAGCAGTCAGAAAACTTAAAGATATTTATGTTATACAGAATGTTAATAAATCTAACTAAAATGGGTTCATATGCTAATTATTACATTTCATGACTATTTGATTAATTGTAAATAATTCACTGCAGCTGAATTATAAAATATAATTGCACTTCTTATACTGAAAAATGCATTCATATGTTTGTACACTCAGTCCAAATTTTGTTATATTGCTAACAGTCTGTTAAAAATTGAGCTTCAAGATGCCCTTGAATTTGTTGTTTTTACCATAATTTTTGTAACCTTGCTGCTGTCTCTTTAAGTTATGGGTCCCCTGACTCCCATCATTTCACTGCAGCCCAGATTATGTTACTTCTACTCAGTGCCCATGGCCAAGCAATTGCTGGTATGCACATATTCCCTCAATTAATCTTGTTGTTTGCCATTAAATTTCTTTTATCTGATATGATTCCTGAAATCTTCTAGTGACTGGCCTACAGTTTTCCCGGGCAGGGGACTCTGGATTTTAACTTTGTTAATCCTGCAAGAAGGTCTCTGCCTTTTAATCCGCCTCAATAGTCTCTGACTCCTTTATTTCTTCCATCATCCTAGCACTCGTCATCTTACAGAAATCCCTGGATATGTTAACTTAGCTACCACCTTGCTACTGTTTATAACTATCAGCAGATTTTCTGAGTATAATCTTGCTGGGTCTTTTTGAAACAGTCAGTCCTGTCAGGGCTTCATTCTGACTCTATTTAATCATGCAGGGGACCATTTCATTTTCTTTTAACTTTTCATCAATTTTCACAATGAATAGAATCCTCTTGATTACAAGTCCAGTGTGCAAAAATCCAGTATTGCTTAAAATAATAAATAACATAACAATAATAAAAATATAGCTATGACTGCATTCCAAAACAGAAAACACAAACTTGAAAAGTACCTTTTTGATATCAGAAAGGTGCTTAACAAGTTTGTGTTAAGATAGGGAATAATAGCAGACAGTGCTTGCTGGAAAAGAACCACCAGCAAGATATAAAACAGCTTTACAAGTTGTCTGTTCTTCCTTTCTCCTTGAATGTCTGATTGGCAGTGCTAAGTGCTTTAAACACTTTGTGATTCTGCACTTTTTTTCTGCAACTTATAGTACGTAAAACCTTCATGTCACAAAGAATTATGATCATGTCTCACTGATCATAAGTCTTAGTATGCATTGCCATCATGGATCCCAAGATTCGCCTCCTGAGCTTCGCTCTTGAACTGAATTTCTTGGCATCTATGCCTTGAATGCATAATAAGCTGTTTATGATCAGATATTTAACCATAATCCTTTGTAGTCACAACTGTTAAAGACCAAAAATGCACATGACAAATTTCAAGATGTACCCTTTTTCATTGTTACAGACCAGATGGCATAGGTGGCAGTGTCCTTTTGTAAAAGAACTCCTGAAAGACAAAAGCCAAGAAATCAAGACAAAAACAAAACTAGAAATCATTCATTGAATAATCTGTATCAGTGGCACTGAATATAATTTTACAGAAATATGCCATGCGCAGTCTATGTCCCCCTATAAACTATGAACATTTTCCAATTAAACTCCAAGTTGTTAAACAATAAATACTAATGTAATTCTTATGGGTAACTTTATGTACACAAAAATTGAGTGGTTAAATTACACTCTCTCAAAGAAATGTGTTCAGTTATTAATTGTTTTAACCAAAACAACTTGGAACATAGTACAAAAAATAGCTAGGAATGAAAATATTTAGATATCATAGTAACAAATATAGAATCATTATGCTCATTAGCCATGGCTATACTCTCTGTAATTAATGCAGATCATGTTACCTTTATCTTTACCCTTAGAGTAAAATCAACTTCATTCATAAATAAATCATCCTTTCTATACTTTACCAGTGGACACAGTGATGCACTAAATGTCATACTTATGAAAACAAAATGGGCCGGATTCACAAAGGCTTGCACAGAGTCTAAGAGTAGAGTAAGACTCCATGCAGCCAGCATGTCCACCGAGCGATCCAGGAACAGCCGGTAGGGGCGTACAAGAGAGCTCCTAAAATGACTCTTACACGGACAGGGCTAGGATATGCAAATTACCTCAATTACTGGTGAAAGCTATGCAAATGAGGTAAATTTGCGATCCAGGAAACCCGAACCTGCCCGAGTAAGAGTGGTGTTATTTGCAGAAATGTACTCCGTTGACAACTGAGTACCATTCTGCAAATAGCAAAATGGAGCAGTGACAGCTCCAAAAAAAGGATGCATCCAGTTGAGGAAGCATGCCAATGGCTAAAAATATGGCCATTGGCAATGTTCCCCGTTTTTTTATCCCGATCTCCGAAGTTTAAACAAACGTGCTGCGCTCTAAAAAACAGAAAACCAATAATTAAAATCCACAAATATGGATTTTATTGTAATTCTTAATTTACAATGCATGGGAATGGTAGGCTGAAGACAACATGGCTACCGAGTAGAGGTTGCTAAGGGGGGAAGCTCAGTCTAAGAGATGTAACCAAGTATTAGTAGGCAATCCTATGCAAATGAGGGTAAGGATAGTGAATCCCAAGTTTACATAGCAATTGAGCACAGCCAGTGGAGTGTAGGAGCAGGATAAGGGGAGTATCAGAGTAGAAGATAGGTGACATCCCGGGGGGGGGGTATGTATGAAAGAATGTAAGCTCATTAGAGCAGAGTGGCATGTGTTTGCTGTCAGTTACTCATCACTGGAAGAGGTGTGTCAACAGGTACCCCAGCTAAAGGCAAGAAATTGAAGGTGTATGCAGTGGATAACACTAACGTTTCTTGTTGAAGTGCTTGCAACGTGTCTGCATGCAGATGCGTGCCTGTATATCCGAGTAAGACTGTGTGTGTGTGCACCTGTGTGTGCGCGTTTAAGCCGGAGTAAGCATGTCTAAGGTTGTTGAAATGTGTGTAAGTGCGTATGTGCCTGTGTGTGCACGTTTTAGCAAGAATAGGCAAGTGTTAGTCTGTGTAAGCATGTGTGTGCGCGTGTGAGCTGGTGTGCGCGCGTTTGCGGTTGTGCGCGCGGCACTGTCCCCCTGAGGAAACAGAAAGGGAAAAGGAAGCACAACAAATAGTAGGAAGTTAACCAGGGAGAACTAGCAGAGCTAGCAGGTGAAAACAATCAGAATCAGGCAATTACACAGGCAGTACACTAGCCCAGCCCAGCACTTAAAACTCTGCAAACAACTTTTCACCATGTTTTCCTCAGAGACACTGCAACACTACAGTAAAGTAAGAGAAGTGAAAACTTAAAAAGCTTTACTGAGACAAAACATGTTAGGGGCTGCCATTGCTGTTATAAGGTGACATATGCAACATGCTTAGGGTGGTGACAATGTGAATGCTGCTGGACAACCCACAGTGAGGAGACGGAGAAGAGTGTACAGGCCCAGGGTAACCTATCAGGGGCTACATGAGCTGGAGATAGTGGACCACTATAGAGTGGACAGAGACCTCATGCAGCAAATTGTTGAGCTGTGCAGGGCATGCCTCACACACAGAACCAACAGAGGGGAACCCATCCCAGTGGAAACCAAGGTATGTGTTGGCCTAAGAATACTAGCAACAGGTACCTTCCAGAGACCAACTGGTGATATGATGGGGATATCACAGGCATCAGCATCCAGGGTACTGCACCAGTTCCTGGATGCCATGTCAGCACATGTCACTGATCATGTATATTTCCCCAATTCCCGTGAGGTATTGGCCAGCAATATGCGTCTCTTCCAGCAAATAGCGGAATACCCTGAGGTAGTGGGTGCAATAGACTGCACGCACATATGCATCAAAGCACCAGCCGGTGAGCAGGGTAGGGTCTACTTTAACCACAAGGGCGTCCCCTCCATCAACTGCCAGGTCGTGTGTGATGCGCAGGGCATAATACTGAATGTGTGTGCTGGCTGCCCTGGAAGCTACCATGATTCCCATATCTGGCATCAGACACAGCTGTGCCAGACACTTGCCAATGG
This sequence comes from Protopterus annectens, assembly GCF_019279795.1. Classification (NCBI taxonomy): domain Eukaryota; kingdom Metazoa; phylum Chordata; order Ceratodontiformes; family Protopteridae; genus Protopterus; species Protopterus annectens. Next base: position 451,876,694 of record NC_056744.1, on the reverse strand, counting down.
GGACATCCCTCATGGTCACCTAGTGGGGGATGCTGGCTATGCACTGGAGCCGTGGCTGATAACACCCATCAGAAATGCACACACACCTGAACAGGAGCGCCATAATGAGGCACACGCACAAACACGAAATGTAATCGAGCGTGTGTTTGGGCTGCTCAAGTCACAGTTCCGGTGCCTGGACACATCTGGTGGAGCCTTGCAGTACTCACCAACTACATGTACCCAAATTGTCATGATATGTGCTATGCTAAATAATATGATCCTGCGAAAACAGCTGCAGCAGGAGCAGCATAGGCCCGGGCCAAACATCCCCCCACCACTGCCAAGGCCATCACAGGCAGGGCATGACTCAGAGGAGGAACAACCTGAGCCTGCCCCAGTAGGCAGAAGGAGGCGTGCCCGGTATACTTTAGCCTTGGCAAAGAGGCAACGCATAGCACATACACTGGCTCAGTAGGAACCCTGGAAATGATACCTCTCTCTGACTCACACATATAGTAAAAGGGATGCCTAACTTGACACTACCTGTTTTCAAACATGTATAGGGAGTGTAGTATGTGCATCTGACATAGGCAGCCCTGCAGCACCACCTGAGGCATGATTGCCATGTGTTAAGCAATATAAAGCAGTGCTAAACAGCTTTTACCACTATTTAGTATATGTAAACAAAATTGCACACACTAACTAGCACAACTTTGGTCAATGTTGAGCAATATTGGGCAACGTTCAGCAATGTTGGTTAGCTTTGAGCAATGTTGGGCAAGCTTGGTCAAAGTTGGGCATAGTCAAGCAAAAGCAGGTAAACATGCTCATATTTGCTCTACTGGCCCTTAAGCAGTCTGGTCTGCCCAGTATGAAAATATAAAGCAGTGACAGGCCTCGAACCCAGGATACTGTGCACTATAGTCATAGTACTGAACCACTGAACCATGACAGTTTTTCACTGGTCAGCCTGTATGAAGAAATGTTGATAAGTCTATGCAAAGTATCTCATGGAAACCCTGCAGGCACAGCATAATCCCTGTCGAGTTATGACACAAAGGTGAGCCCTGCAGTAAAAATATTACCTGATTTTCAACACACATATAGCATAAATGTTAATATTGGGCATGTTAATACACATTAACAAATGTAGTGGACTTCAGACAGCAACATACTGAAAGGTCACACTGGGCATGCTCACACACTTGAATAAATGAGACAAATGTCAGGCAACAAAACACTGAAAGGCCAAAATGGGCATGCTCACACACTTAGGCCATGTCTGAGTACAGCACACATATCTGGCAGTTGCATGTGTTAACCCAGGAACCTCTCACTATTCACCAATCCGCCTTGTGTACACAGTTATATGACAACAGACACATATATAATATATTGGAACCCTATCTTAATCAAATATGTACTGCCGATACTTAGGTTGTTCATAGAAAGTGGGAAAGCAAAGAAGATAAAAAAACCTCCAATCAGTATCATCAATAAACAATGTGCACTCCAAACATTATCATAGGTTCATAGGTTGATACTAGGCTATCTGCCCTAGGGCATTTATAAGCCTAGCCAGAGTGTGTTTGGCTTCCGCCACCCTGTTAGATTAGTAGACTGTGCCTGTGAATAGTAGGTCACACAAGATAGCCCTTTTACGGTTAGTTTATTGTGCGTCTGTCTAGCAGGGACCCAGAAGAGATCCCAGGGGTAAACATATGATCAGCCATCCACTCGTCAATATTTCTCCTGTAGATGGTCAGTGAGGGGCTCTGCCTAAGCGGGACTGAGATTTCATTCCAGAGTGAGGGGAGCCTCTGGGATATGAATCTGTCCCTCCAGCATGTCCTGTTAATTTCTCTGCTGAGGTTTAATCCCTGGAGTGTGTAGCTCTAAGGGATTCGGATATCCTGAGGTGGAGCATGTCCATTAATTCTGGGTTGGACATGGCTTTATACATCAGGCACAGATCGCATCCGAGTAGGCAGTAAGCAACTGAGTAGAGCTGGAGTTACTTTAGCCAAACTGCACAGGGCATCTGTATGAGTCCCTAGATCCACTTGGTGAGGTACTTTTGTGGCCATTACAGTTGCTGCAGGTGTCGGGTAAGGTACATCCCAAATGGGGCATTGTATCCAATCATGGGCCTGATGAGTATAGGAGGACAATGTCCTCTCTTGATCTAGATGTGAAACCTTTCGGAAGAAGGTGGGCTATATAGAAGGTCTGTCTAACCACTTTGGCAACGTGATTGTCAAAGGTGAGATTACTATCTACTCGGGTCCCCAAATCCCTAATAACTTCTTCCATACTTAATGGATTATCACCTATGTGGTAATGTGTGGGCACTTTGTTATTCCCAAAGGGGATGACTATGCATTTAATGGCATTTAGCTTTAGGCCATGGCTCTGGCACCAGTTATCATCTCTGTGAGATCCTTTTGGAGGATGCTTGTGCCAGCTAGAGAGTTAATTATGGCACCCAGTTTGCAGTCATCTGTGAACTTGGTCAGCCATAGTCCTCCTGTGTTAGCCTGTACGTCAGAGAAATATATACTGAACAAGAGAGGTCCCAGGACTGAGCCTTGTGGGACTCCACTTGTAACTGATGTAGAGTCAGACATGGCACCTGCAATTCTGACCATGTGGCTGCTATCCCTGATCCAGTTTGCAATCCATCTTGTGACATATGTGTTGATATCTAAGCTGGTGAGCTTATTTATGATGCCCGAGTGGGGTATTATGTCGAAGGGTTTTGCGAGGTCCTGGTAGGTTGTGTGAACTACCTTCCCTACGTCTATGGACCTGGTAACTATTAAAAGAAGTCGACCAGGTTCAAGAGGCAAGATCTGCCCTCAACAAAGCCGAATTTGGTAGGATCCAGTGTCTGTAGGTCCCCGATGCCTTTGTTTATGAGTTCCATGATGATACGCTCCATAGCTTTGCAGACCAGGCTAGTTAGGCTTATAGGGTGATAGTGTCCAAGGTCCATTGTGGAACCACTTTTGTGGATCGGGACCATGTTGCTGTACGCCATTCCTTGGGTACATATCCTGTAGTAAGTCTGATATTGAACAGTGACTTTATGTGAGGGTTAAGTTCTTCATGAAGCTCGTGTAAGACGCAGGCTGGGACACTGTCCGGCCCCATTGATGCTGTGGTTTCTGCTTTGGAGAGGGCAGCTCTCACCTGTTCATCTGTGATGTCAGGGAGGCTGCACTCTGTTGGGATGGACATTTCCTCTTTGGGGGGATGGGGGGGGAGACATTTGCACTGAACCTGTCTGCCAGGATGTTGGCAATGTCTGTGGGTTCAGTGTATTTTTTGTCATTTCGCACTAACTCACAGCATATCTGGGAGTTGCCACCCAGGTTCCTGACATAACTAAAGGAGGCCTTGTGATTGTCCTTGGTGTCTGGTGCAATTTTCCTTTCAAAGCTGACCTTAGATGAATTCATGAGTGATCGTAGCTTTTTCCTAGTACTGATCAGAGATGCCTTCCCTTTTTGGGATTGTGCTCTATCATGTAGTAGCCTCCTCCTTTTGTTGTATAGCTTATTTATGGCCGGGGTCCACCAGACAGGTCCCCTGCCTTTGGAGGAGTGAGTCTTGTTTTTATTTGGGATAGCACGATCCATGCATTCCAGTAGGTGTCCATAGAATGCGTTTGTAAAGGATTCTGCAGTTTGAACCATATTTACCACTGTCCTGGGGTCTTTGAAGGATACCACCTCGGTTTTGAGAAGTGTGATGTTTGTTTTGAGAAGTTCTTCACCAAGATTACCTTGGATGGGGGTGGGGATGGGATATGGATGTCCAGCGAGATAAATGTATGGTCTGACCTTACCAATGAGGGGTATACCTCTGGTGTGGAACATAGAATCCCCATGTTGGTGATGACCAGGTCTAATATGTTTTCCCCTCTTGTGGGGGTGGTGACCAATTGTGCCATAGCATTTGAGTTTATAAATTCTAGGCGAGTGTGTTGGGGCTTGAGTAGTATTCCCAGTCAATGTTTGGGTAGTTGAAGTCACCCAATATAATGGTGTTTGTAGAGACCTTCATATTCTCCAGTGTTCTCAGGAAAGCTGAGTGGGGTTCCTGAGTTTGGGAGGGTGGTCAGTAGCAGGCTACAAACTGAAAATCAGTTTTGCCCACTGTTAGTTGCACATGTATGGCCTCCGATGCTTCGTGCAGTGCTACTAACTTGGAGGTGTGTGTATCTGTGATGTATATGGATACTCCCCCTATTTTTGTTGGTCGGTCCGAGTTTTGTGGCTAAAAAGCATGGTATGAAGTATAACCTGGTAGTGCTGGGTTGCTTTTGGGAGCCTTGAACCAGGTGTCTGTTACTGCACAGATATTGATATTCTCCATACTGAGGAGAACCTTGAGTGCATGCATTTTGAGGTTTAGACTTCTGGCGTTGAGCAGCATTACCCTTAGTTTTTTTAACCTTGTATTGTCTATGGAGGTGGGTTTGTCTTTTGAGCCTTGCCTAAAAAAGGCACTATGGGGGTGGCAAGAGCCTTAGCCAGTATACAAAAACCCAGGGGTGAAAGGTGCAAGCCGTCCCTAGTAAAGCAACGTGGCATGTCGAGCATGTCATCCCAGGCTGACAGACACTGGATCCCCTTTGAATGACACCAATACATTAGCCAACTGTTAAAATTGATCATTTTGTCTTTATACTGTGGCATCATTCTTGGTGAGGGTAAGATGCTACACAGGGTCAGGGTCATACCGGCCTGGGCTACATGATCAGAGAGCTCCTCTATGTCTCTTTACATGTAGTCCAGTGAGGAACATCTGAGGTCATTCACACCAGCATGGACAATGATGGAGCCATATTTGTACTTGCTTTGGAGTGACCTGAGTGCATGTGATATGTGGAAGATCCTGGCACCCGTCAGACAGCTCAAAGTGACCTTCTCCTTGTTCAGCCTGGTGAGTGGGACGCCAGTGTGTCTGACAATAGAGTCACCTATTACAAGTGTATTAGGTGTGTTGTTTAGCCTTAAGGGCAGTGACTGTGTGGCACACTGACTTTGTGAACTATGTGATATGTGGGTATTGTTGTGGGGTAGCAGTTGTTTGGGTGTCTGCTTTGGAGGTCTCTGCTGCTCAGGCAAATTTTTATTTAGAGCCTCCGAGTATGTTTTTGTGTGGTAATGTGTTTTGTTTGCTGTTGCTATAGGTCTATGTGAAACTGGATTTGTAGTGTGTGTGGTTACCTTCACCACCTGATAGACTGTGCCAGTCATGGGTCGAGAGAGCTCAGCCTCCTGCTTGTCTATATAGTTGCATCTCTCACATATATCTGAGTTTGTTGGGAGGAGGAGAGGGTTGTCTGTGTACATAAGGCAGTTGTAACATTGCCTCAAAATTCCCATATTCACCAGCTGGACTGGAGAGTACACATGAAAATGACCTTTGGACATGTCAGGATATTATGATGAAATACTCTTTTGACTGATCAAAAAGGATCATTAGGGTGTTAAGTGTGTAAAAAAGTATGACAGGGGTTTAGTGCTTAGGTTTGTCGGTGTTTTGGAAAGATTACCTGCAAAGGAGTCCAGACAGAACCATGACACTTCCTTCAGCTATGTCATAAATAGCAATGTACACTCATATATGTCCTGAGTCAGGGCCAACTGTACATGACTGACAATGCCAACATCCTGTCAGACAGGCCCATACATACATACCCACCTCCCACTGACAAAAGGCCCTATCATCATACCAGGAGATATCACATGTAGAATGGGTAAACAGCTCCTTCCAAAGCTGAAAACATGGCATCAATTGGATTACATTGTTTCCCTATATGTGTCATAAGTGAACTGCTGAACAAACAGACCCTGCACCTGAACAGTCTGTTGAGCCTCATCCTCTCTACAGGATATGAAACTGTTGAATGGGTTACAGCAACATATGGCACACCCCACAAGTGTTGGTGCACAACAGACCATGGGAACTATAGTCCTATAAGTCTATGAAGTCTGATCTGCAAGGCCATGGAGTCCGTCATGATTGAAGTCATAAACAGAGCTATTGGAAGCCGACAAACACACAACTCTACCAACATTGGTTTGTTCATGGGCAGATCATGATTCCCAAACCTGCTAGACTGTTTGCAAGGCAGCCACCCAGGACATACATCACTGCAAGGAGCTACACACGTCCCACATAGACTTTGAATAGCCCTTTTCCAACATCCCAGACACATGTTGTATCCACAAAATCAACAATTTGTGCATAAATATGTATTGTCATATGATGGACTGGCAATTGGTCCACAGATAGATCACACAAGCTAAGAATTGTGGAGTCCTGTTCAAGCTGTTAACACCTGCTGTCCCCCATGGTGCAGTCCTGGGATTGCATAAAACAAAGTGCACACACATTACCATGTCCAGTCTGATGATGTCAGCATCCTACAAATATAGCAGGAGAAAAGAAACCACCCAGTAAAGCATATAGCATGTCGTGTTAATGTGTATCTCTCTAGTATCATAACATAGTTAGGTAGGTGTTTGAATCCTGCAATTGCTGAGTGTGTGTGTGTGTGTGGGGGGGGGGATTTCCTTTGAGAGGAGTGCCCTTTTTGGAGACTAGGAAAACACATTAAAAGAGGTAAATTTCTCTTTGGCAAGTCTGATGATGTCAGTATCCCACAAATACAGCAGTGGAAAAGAAAACTCCCATGAAAGCATATAGCGTGTCATGTTAATGTGTATCTCTCTAGTATCATAACATAGTTAGGTAGGGGTTTGAATCCTGCAATTGCTGAGTGTGTGTGTGTGACACTGTTGGTCAATGTGTTGTGGGATTTGCTTTTACTACTGTATGACATATGAGTAAAACAACAATATGTGCATTGCACACTTCATGTATCTGTGTGGCAAATACATATATGTACATGTGACCTCAATTAGTTCATCAGTGTGAAGCCTGCTTTCTATATGAATACATCTCTTACCATTGACAGTTTGTGCTGCTGCTTCTCAGACCTTAGGTCACATATGTATGTTTGCGACAAGGCCAGCCACTGTAGTGATCTGTGGCCTAGGTCATCTGTGTCACACACACCCATGACAGTTTCTATAGAATAGTGTGAGTGAGGGTTCATGCCTGGGGTATATTTCAGACAGGTTCAAACACAACAAAGTCTGTCAATAATGGGCATTCATTACAGGTGTACAACAACTTTGTGGATATGCATACAGAACCCTTATTGCTTATGTGATACACCTAGGGACTTCAGAATACCTTTCGAAATGGGAATACCAAAGGACAGATGACATAACATGTAGCTGTACGTACACATCAGTACCCCTTCTATATGTTGTGGGCTACTACCTATGTGGTACTGTCAGGATACTATGTTTAGTAAATGTGGATGACTATGATATAGTTGGCTTATAGCTTTACAGCATGGGTTGGTCAACAGGTATCTGTCTGTATGATACCCTTTTGGAGGATAAGTGTCTCATCTGGACAATGCATTGTAGGCCACCAGATGTGGACAGACATATCCCTAGTGTGTTTGCTTGTACCCAAGATGGCTACATGCCAAATAGGAGTGGTCCCAGGAATGGGTGGCGGTCAATACCACTGGTTACTGGTATAGTATAGTACCGGAAGGGTTCAAAGGCTACTGTGTATCCTACATCTGTGTGTCAGTTGTCAAGACATCATCTAATGATTGGTTAAAGTCAGGCTGTTGAGGTTATGTATAATACCAGAAAGCAAACCAGTGACCGATATTAACAGTATCTCCCACAGCATAGTGTCAAACCATGTCATACACCCATGTGTACCCAAGTTGAAACATATGTGCAGTAAAATGCATACTGGCCACCAATAGAAAATATGAAGTGTTAACATTGTGTAATACAGGGCATGTCACCCTTCCCATGTGTCCACTATGCATGTACATGCAGACAGTGCACCTCCACCATGTTCACAAATGTACACCTGCAAATCTGTACTACACACATCACACACGTACTGTCCACTCACCAACACATGCTGCCAGAACCACACACATCAGCCAAGTGGCACATGGGCGGACAATACATTTTTGGAATTAACACTGATGTAAACAATACTAAATTGATAATCATAGCTTTAATGCATCATGCCTGCTCAGATATACCTACAAGGATATCATTACACTTTACTGTTGACAACATGCTAACATTGCTACACTGCTATTAAGTCACCCTGTGCATCAGCACCATGTTAGCCTGTTTCTGCATTAATGTTACAGATGACAGGAGGTGGCACAGTTTCATCATATGTACAGGGTTGCTGTTGGTTTGCCAGAGCCCGACAATGACCCATCTAATCGACATGTATGTGTGTGTGTATGTGTGTGTGTGTGTGTGTGTGTGTGTGTGTGTGTGTGTGTGTGTGTGTGTGTGTATGTGTGGGACAACAGTACAGCATGGGTCAATGTTGATGTAATGTGTGTGTGTATGTGTTATCCCTAGGTGTTTGGTTTATGTGTGTGTGTCTGCATGCACACAGTTCCACCATGTGGCTGCCAAATACGGGAGGTTGTGGGACAGCCACAGACTGTACCTGCCAGGCTGTACAGATCACTGTCTCTGGCCACAGACACAGTACCTGTGCCTGGCAGGGGTGCCACAGACAGTATCAGGTACTAAGCCAGACTGGGTACTATCATCAGAGGCAGAGGGATGTCGACTGGACCCATGTCCCTGCTGGGACTGGCCAGAGCCATGTGCACGTGGTCGTCTAGGATGGTCTATTGACAGCCCAGCGCCAACATTGCTTGGGCTGGTACTGCCACTACGGGAGCGGCTGTGACTTGTGTGTCATCTGCAACAACTGCCAGCTGATGATGTTGCTGGCATACATCCACGTCGATGTCTCAGCCATCCTGCACTGTCCTGGCACATGAACATGACATTGCGGAGGACATCTAGTGTCTCCCCCCAACGTCTATCAATGACCTTAGTGTAATTACGGATGGCACCGGTAAGGTCATGGATACTGTCATTGATAGCGGTGTTATGGGCCCTCTGCATCCTTAGTCCCTGCCTGGTGTACCGTTCCATACGTGCCTGTGCCTGCATTACAGCCTGGAACATACTTGAGGTTGTAAGACCTGTGGGGGCATGTCTGCCATGGGCATTATGACCAGCAGTGCTCCCACAAGAACCCCTGGACATATGCATATGTGGTACTGTTCCAGGAGTCTGGGTATGGCTGCTGTGAGGGGATGCATGTGCCATAGGTACCACACTATCCTGGTCAATGCCTACTGTATGCTGTCCCTCAGCTAAGGCCATTGATGTTGAGGGATGTATTGGCAGTATGAATGTGCGCATAGATGGGGTGGAAAGCTGTGTACTGTCGAATGGCAGGCCAACAACAGACTCTGTCAAACCTGCCTGTGCCACAACATATGTATCATCATGTCCACTATTTGTGGCAGTGACTTCAGGTTCCCTGCTGCACTCATCCAACACAACCTCAGCACCTGTGAGAGGAAGACAGGAAACACACTTTACAATCTGTACATGATGCTAGCACAGATGCACACATGAACACATGCACACATGCACACATGCACACATGAACACATGAACACATGCACACATGAACACATGCACACATGAACATATGCACACATGAACACATGCACACATGAACACATGAACACATGCACACATGCACACATGAACACATGAACACATGCACACATGCACACAAATACACTACTCAGTCAAGTTGACACACACACACACACACACACACACACACACACACACACACACACACACACACACACACACACCAACAGCAATACAGAACATACTCATTAGTGGTTGATGGTGGAGTACAGTATCACAAGCCAAAGAGTCCTATCACACGTGTCAGCATGCAGGATGTGTGTTGCTCCACAGCATGCAGTGCAAGTGTAGAGAGTCCTTGTTGATAACAATATACATGTCTTTGATGCATGTGTGTTGTTCAATGATTGGCCTCACCCTGGAACACAATGTGTACATGGACACAACATTGCTGTGCAAGTATGAAATGCTTTCCAATGTCCTGTGCACCATCACTCATAGGTATACATACCATGGCAGGATGCACACAACTGTCAGGTGTATAGCAATGAATGCTATATGTAGTACTGTAGTTACTGTAACTGGATGTAGTGTAGTACCATGAGCCATCATCAGGCAGCATCATGTGGTCACTCAAGGCCACTAATGTATGCCACACTGTCAACTATCTTGCTGTACCTGACCTGCACCACTTTGGCTACATTAACCATTTCACAGGCAGTTGCTACATGGGTATGTAAGGTGTTCAATAGGGAGCATTGCCTAACATGAATGTGTTGTGTGTTGAAGAGTGTCGCACCGCCCCATGATAGGCCTCTACCCCTCAGATATAGACTGTGTGCTGTGTTGATGACATTTGGGATACTGGGGTCTGACCTTACAGTAGGTGTCTACATATGCCATGTGTATTATAGTAACACTTACTGCGTATGACAAAGTGGTGTATGTCATGTGCATGTGTATTGACTCTGCCTATACAATGTCCACTACAGTGTACCACAATTGGTTGGGATGCTCTGTGTATTGCATGTGTTTGAGGCAGCTACTCATGTTACTGGGATGTGCATAGTCCCACAGAAAACATGCAGAGCATGCATTATGTGTAGGTGTTTTACATGTGTATATGGCCTACATATGGATATGAAACAGTTTGTCAGTGTCAACAACTATGGCATTGCTGCTGTGAGTTTGCAATTTTACAGTAGTACAACAGGTGACAGTCACAGGCAAACAGATTATGTACCAAATTATCAGTATTGCATGACACCAGGCTCCACATCTTCTAAATACACAGTACACATCTGATAAATGCATGTTCTAACAGTCAAGCTAACAGTAGTCTACAGATATGCCATGTTACCTGCAATCTCTGAGTCAACTTGCTGGGTCACTCCAGCCTCCATGATGACACATGTCTGTTGTAGTGTTTGGCCAGGAGCCACCATGCTGAAGAGCAGCTCTTCCACTCTGGTGAGGGGTGGATGTGTTGCTGTACCACCACCTGTGGCAAGCTGTTGTCTGTGGACATCGGAGGCATGCTGCCGGACATGTCTGATTAAATCACTGCAGTGATGGCGTACCAGCTCATAAGTCTGGTTATGCATGCCTACGTTATTCACCCGACAGACAACATCCTGCCACAGTGCAGTGCACCCATGCTGGTCCTGGCTGGTTCTGGAGAACAGCAGGTTGTGATGTTGTATTAGGGCATCTAGGATTATTTCCTCCTCTTTAGGGGAATACGCGGGTTTGCGATTGTGAGACATGTCCCTGAAAGACAATAAAACAATAATTGTGAGCAAGTCATGTGGCACACTTAACATTCTAAAGTACAGACATCAATGAAATGCCATATATAGCAACCTATTGGCTGTCAGTAGATACACACTTTTAATACCACATATCACTGCTGAGCCCACAACTGCCTGACAGTACCTGGCACATTCTATATATTAAACCATGTTCTGCACAGCAACAAAGTGAAACCAGTATGTAAGACTATGCAACAGTACATGGCACACTGTATGTGACACAATGCACCACCTAGCCACAGGAGGTATATATCAAGCTAATGGATGGAGAATGATGTCATCCATTGCAATGAATGTAAAGTACAGTTACAATATTACCAGTATACCACAGTAGTCATTGATGACAAACCCCTGCCTAGCATATGTGCACAGTTGTTGATATAGGTGGCATACTGCTGTAGTAGACTATACATGTTGCTAGATACACACGTATACCCTGTAACACAGATGTGATTGAGGGCATGGTACAGGCATAATTACACACACATCAGACATACATACAACACACAAATGTATGCCAACCCAGATGAGCTTTACCTGTGTACCATTCAGTACTGTGTGTCACTACTTACAAAACCTTATGCCTGAGGTATGTAATCAGTGAGGACTAAAGGAATGACACAAAACAGTGTTTCCAAGCAATGTGAACATACACCATACTGTAGTGTTTAGGCCTACAGCTTCAGGTAGTACTACAGTTCATATGGGAGTTGGATTCACCAGCATTACCACTCACTAAGCATACATGTATTGCTTTAGCCTATAATGAGACACCACAGTCGACAACAAGGGACTACATCACACCATATGCCATACTACTTTTTCTGCATAGCAATAGCATACACATCTTTACTGGGATCACAGCTAGGACAAAAACTACCATGACAGAAACAATGTCACACTAAGCTATCACACTTTTACAGACCTTGCACACATTCACCAACACATTCACCATCACACTCAGTCAACCTCACATAGCAATTATTGCACTAAGTACATGTGTGTGTGTGTGTGCTTTGTGTCATGGGTAGATAATACGCTATTGGCCCTAGGGCTTACAGCAGCCTAGCCAAACGCTACCCTGGCCATTGACACACATGTAATTTAATTTCACTTGCCCCTGTCAACCAGAGCCACAGAGGGTGTATTTCCTATCTCCAAAACAATCATCAGGAGTATTTATGACAACTGCTAATGAGGAGCTTTGTTTGCTATTGATAGGTGGTTTCTTCCAGAGTATGGCATGTCTCTGAGTTAGGACTCTATCCCTCCAGCATGTGCTGTTTAGTGAGATGACAAGGTGTAGGGCCCTAGAGCGTGTATCCGGGAGGGACTGTAATATGTTTATGTGGATGATGTCCAACAGCTATGGGTGTGACATAGCTCAGTATGTTAGGCAGAGGTCACCTCTGGGTAGGCGGTATGCAACACAGTGTAGCTGTGGTTTTGTGAGCCGGTCTGCATAGGGCATCTGTTTGAGGCCAGAATAACTCTTTGTGATGAATGTCTGTGCCCTTTCCAGTTGCTGTAGTTGGCATTGTACTCTCTAATGGGTTTTAAGTGTGATAAGTAGAGGGGAACACTGACCTATATTTCCCTAGATAACACACCTTTTGTGATGACGTGTACCACGTAGACAGAGTACATGACCAGTGTGGCACTTTGATTATCAAAGGGGAGGCTACTGTCCACCTGTGTCCCATATTCCCTTATCACACCTTCGGTGTTAGGTAGACTACCACCTATGTGGTAGTTAATGGGTACAGTGTTCTGGCAAGAAGGGATGACACTGCAGTGTCAACACTGAGCTTCAGTCCATACCTTGGTCGCCAGGCACCTGTCGCAGTATGTATGCCCCATGTCTCTTTCCCTCTATCTATATATATATCTGCATATCTATACATATATATATATATATATATATATATATATATACCTACATATCTATATATATATATATATATATATATATATATATATATATATATATATATATATATATATATATATATATATATATATATATATATATATATATATATATATATATATATATATATATATATATATATATATATATATATATATATATATATATATATGTATATATACACACACCACACACACACACACACACACACACACACACACACACACATATACATACACACATATATATAAACATCCATTGCTGTACATATAGATGTACATATAGGCACATATACCGTCCACTATTCATGGTGGGAATAGCACTTATGCGTCAGTTGTGAGATATACAGTTATGTAATAATATTGCACAGTATTGTGCAGTCTGCATTGAAGGTGTCCTCAGCCCATGTAGCTTTAACAGGCCTCACTGACTACAATACTGCATAAAATAGAGAGCATACCCACTGCGTTTAACCACCATATGTCATATACCAGCACTGCATGCTATTGTCCTTTCCACACACTACAACCTACATAGACATATGCACATAACAACCTTCAGCAATGTATATATGTACACCCTTCACAAACAGTTGCAGTATGTCCCTTGCCCTATGCACATGTACAGATACATAGAAATATGTACTGATGCCACATATGGATGATTCACAGTATGTAGAGTACTCTTCATAAACATCTACTACATGCCAGCAAATGCATATGTGTTATATACCTTTCATTTGTATTGCTGTGTTCTGTTTGTTTTTAAAGGTTATGTTTTTTTTTTCTTTTCTCTGTCTGTTACTCTTTATTTTTCTGTGTTTCTCTGTCTGTCTGTGTCTCTGTCTCTATCTATCTATCTCTCTCTCTCTCTCTCTCTCTCTCTCTCTTGCTGCAATGAGATTATTGCATGTGTAGACAGCAACTACAGCCTGGTTTTCTAGGTATCTGCACATGTGCATGTGATGGCCTCTGCACCAATTGGTGCCCACCATTCACTAATTGCATGCAGCCTGCTGTGTGGTAATTGCACTACTCAATGTCATAGCAGCCCACTGTTATAAAATGCTAGGTTAGGTAGGCATAGCCCTTTCATCTTTCCAAAGTAGGGCCCATGCTTGTTTGTGTCATTCAGAAGTTTGATATACTTCTTATCTCAGAAGCTAGTGTTGTAGTCAGTGATTTGCATGTTGTACTCAAACCCGAATGTTGCTGCTTCTAGTACACACTTGTCAGTGTAGACTTTTACTCACCCCTCCACATGCTTACAGAAGATACATGGGAGTATGTACTTTATTTTCTAATTAGACAATTAACTGCCATACAAAAGTAGTTATTGCAATGTGTTCCTCTGGCACATGAACTGTTTGTGAACTACTATACTGTAAATATTAATTACCTCACTTCTGAACAGTTTGTTGTTTATTTGTGTTGACATTAGCACGGGCTGCTCAAGACAACTGGACACATTTCAGTACTGAGTATGCCTACCTACATCCTTGGTAGAGCCTGAATACACAGGTATATTGTTCTTTTGGGAAGGGGTGCAGAAGTACAGAGAGCATTATATATTATTGTGTGATGTTTATCTTGTTGAACATACAGGGTTGCTGTGTACCTGTTAGTCTAACAAGGCAAGTAGTCTGTCTGCATAGCTCCCACTTGTGGACATAACCAGATGGTAGCCAGAGGTTGGCCTATTATTCTTTGTCTGTGCACCACACCAGTCTTTTCTGCACTGGAACAGTGGCATTGTCACAGTTGGTTGCTAACAGTACATGGCTACATCCTTTGATATTTCTGTGTTGTACTCTTACATAAGGGTATGCTTGTGGGACTTGTTCCAAAGCTATTTGCAGAGTGTGTAACAGCAGACAAGCTGTAATGCCTGTGTGTTTCTGCCTCTGCCAGGCCTCTGATACACTCAGGTATATATTTGAACAGCCTCAGGGAAAGGTACATATAAGTGCTGTACACATGTGAGAGAATCAGAGCATATGTATTAATACACCCTTTCTGACATGCATGCAGTGTGTACTATTACTTATTGACATTATTCATTAAGTGTATTTCCCCACTCTTCGGCCTACCATCAGTACTTTTCAGAGGGATTCAGAGGGACAAAGCTAACATTTGTTTAGGAATCAGGGACATCCCTGAAAAGCAGTCACAGTTGCGAAGTATGGCCTCCGCCCTATTCAAATATGCCAGTGTTTATCCTCCTCTAATACTGTGTGGGGTTTGTAAAGTGCTACTGTAACATTATTTCCTGCTAGAATGGCTGGTACTCTTTTCACAGTCATGTCATACAATTCCACAACAACTGCTGGTAAAGATCCACAGAACAAGATTTGTGCTATGACATTCCTATTTTCCCTTTACATTCACTCATTGTAATGCATGATATATTTATTACAGCACCGACTTGTTGTAAATCTACTGTGACCTAGTGGTACTTCATGCAGTCTAGTATGTCCAAGGTCCGGGTTCGAGACTGACAGAGGTGTTTTATTTTGCTGCTCAGCAGAACAAGGGCCCTGCCATGCAGAGTGACTAAGGCACTTTTAAGCAGTTGTAAGTGAGTTTGCGCGGGTTTGCATGATGCTTAGCAATGCTTAGCTAAGTGCACACATGTGCACACTCACTTAAACCCGCTAACTACTGCTTAAAAGTGCTTACTCCTGCTAAACCCCACGCTAATTTCTTTGAAAGAAATGAAAATGGGGAGATAGGAAAGTGGTGAAAAAGAGGGCACAAAGAGGAGAAGACAGTAGGGAAACAATCTTGGGATGTGCAGGACGGGTGTAGGGAAGGTCCATAGCTGCACATTTCTTTACCATAAACAGCTGTGCATATGTAATAAATTTGGAGTGGAATTTGAAACCTTCCACCCCTGGGATAGGGGTGAGGACAACAAAGTATGTTGTACTGCCAATTATAATTATCAGTTTACATGTCCAGTGGACATGTGTGCAAAATGGGCAGCTATGTATGGGGCATAATTTTTTTGTGGGTACAGATTGCCCTTTTTTTTTTTTCAGGTGAGAGTGGAAAGTGAGGTAGAAGAAGTAGGTATATTTGGGGAGGTAGGTTGGGGAGGTAAACAGACAAGACAAACAAGATGCATACAGGGGCAGAGTATGACACATGGGGTGGGTGAACACAACTGACGGGGATGGATGTTTGGAGATCGCAAGCCCATGAGCCCACAGATGGTAACAGTGGAACTGAGATCCCCACCCATTGGCAGTCACCACTGCACCCTCACATCCCCGAGGGTGGCTGTGCTGGGGGCTGCATAGGACAGGCAGGCTCACCCATGAGATGCGCCACTCTCGCCTCAAGCTGGCATAGGGAATCAGTGACTGAACGCTGGATCTCCCTACTCACCACAACCCAGACCCTTCGAAGTGTGACAGGTGGCCCTTCTCTGCCCACGCTTGCACAGGGGGGACGAGCCCCATCCCCTGCAGCACTTCCACCTGAAGGTGGCACAGGACCAACGGAGGAGGGGAGCCTGGGCTGGGCACCAGACTTGCTGGTGTCAGGTGTAATTGCCAGCTGAGGAGGGACAGGTGGGCCCGCTGGGACCGGCCTTCCCATACGTTCTCTGATTAGGTGTGTTTAATTACAACATAAACAGCAGCATTCCAAATTAGTTGTAACAGCATGCAGTAATATTCCCATTAACCCAACGCACCAAGGTTCCAACAGTTGAACAGCAAGTATAACACATGCATATATTGAATGACAGTGGACATTCCAACAGCATGCAGGGAAGATTGGTGGCAACAGGCCACCATGATTGTGGTGTTTGAACAGGGCACATGCATCAAAGTGAATGCAGATATTTATAGAACAATAGGACATATGTCCCAACAAATGTTTTGAAATTACACATACCCACTGAGGTGTGGAATTGCATTGTTTATGCACATACAGTAGGGTGTAGAAAGAAACCTCAATTAACATCTTATAAGTACTTTTAGTCTACACTACATTCCTATTGACTGCAGGTGTACATCCCCTACATGTATTATTATACTTGCCAACATGCATTAGGTTGTGTAATGGGTTTGGCTAGTTCATTATATACCTGACCTATATCTGACATACTAACTGTCCAAGATGCAGATGTTACTGCTACATAGTTATTGATTTTATTTACATTTCTTTATCTACATATCTGGATGTGTTCACATGACATTTTCAGTTAAATTTGTACAGAGCCCTACATTTCGTGTAGCACGCTCACATTTCTGGGGAACAAATTAACAAGCTACTCGTGTGCCAGATTTATTTATGCATGCCAGCCATTAACTGAGGACTGTATATATGCTTCACAGCTACTGGCACTTCCATCAACCACTTTAGATGGGACTGCCCAACTGTGGGTTGCCAGCACTTATTAAAACAGTGCTATTTGTATAATGCAAGGGTACAACAACATTTCAAAGTAAGTGACACAGACACTCCAGGTATTATACCTTTATTAAATACATTACACACTTTTCCACAGGCTCTCTCCTTTATTTGATATTACAGTGCATACGGAAGACATATTCAAGACATATTATACCTTTATTAATAGGTTAGAACACTCTTTTTCAGGCTCGTTCACTTATTTTATATGAATGTACATGTAGAGATATTATTCTGGACATATTTTGCTTTTCTTAAAGGGTTACTACACTCTTTTTCTGGCTCTCTGACTTATTTTAAATAACAGTACATGCAGGGGAATTATTCAGGGCATTTTATGGCTGTATTATTGGGCTACAACACTTTCTTTCAGGCTCTCTCACCTATTTTATATAACAATACATGCAGAATAATTACTAACCTGCCTGGTGGCGCAGCCTTAACAGCCTATCTGCATAGGCTTGCTGATTCGCAGCACGGACACCTGCAGCTGTGAAGTAAATGAAGGGATATTGAGACATACCTATCCATTATATAGACCAAATTAGCATGTTCATAGGTTCATAGGTTCATACTAGGCTATCTGCCCTAGGGCATTTATAAGCCTAGCCAGAGTGTGTTTGGCTTTCGCCACTCATTTTAAATTAATTTTTCTATGCCCTTTTTCAAAGTTAGTATACTGTGCCTCTGTCTAACAGTGACACAGAAGTGATATCCGGGGTAAACCTACAATCTCCCATCCACTCATCAAGATTCCTCTTGAAGAGAGTCAATGAGGGACTCTGCCTAACCTGGACTGGGATTTTATTCCAGAGTGAAGGGAGCCTCTGGGTTATGAATCTGTCCCTCCAGCATGTCCTATTTATTTCAGTGCTGAGGTTCAAGTCTCTCGAGTGCGTAGCTCGATGGGATTTGGATTTTCTGAGGTGCAGCATGTCCATTAATTCCAGGTTGGACATGGCTATATACGTCAGGCACAGATCGTCTCTGAGCAGGTGGTATGCCACTGAGTAGAGCTGGAGTTTCTTTAACCGGGCAGCATATGGCATCTGTTTGAGCCCTTTGATCCTCTTGGTGAGGTACTTTTGGGGTCTTTCCAGTTGCTGCAGGTGTCTGGTAAGGTACATCCCAAAAGGGGCATTGTACTCAATTATGGGCCTGATGAGGGATGAGTTAAGAGGCACGATGACCTCCCCTGATCTAGATGTGAATCCCTTCATGATTAGGTGGGCTATATAAAATGTTTTTCTAACCACTTTGGCCACGTGGTTGTCAAATGAGAGATTGCTATCAACATAGGTCCCCAGGTCCCTAATTACTTCTTCTGTACTTAATGGATCACCACCTATGTGGTAATGTGTGGGCACTTTGTTTTTGCCAAAGGGGATGACTATACACTTTTTGGCGTTTAGCTTGAGGCCATGGCTCTGGCACCAGTTGTCTGTTTCTATGAGGCCCCTTTGGAGGATGCTTGTGTCAGCTGGAGAGTTGATTATGGTGCCCAGTTTGCAGTCATCTGCGAACCTGGTCAGCCACAGTCCTTCCGTGTTGGCCTGTACCTCCGAGAAGTATATACCGAACAAGAGAGGTCCCAGGACTGAGCCTTGTGGGACGCCACTTGTAACTGGTTTGGAGTCTGACATGGCTCCAGCAATTCTAACCATGTGGGTTCTGTCCTTGAGCCAGTTTGCAACCCATCTAGTGACATAGGGGTTTATATTTAAGTTGGTGAGCTTATCTATAATGCCCGTGTGGGGTATTGTATCAAAGGCTTTTGCGAGGTCCAGGTAGGCTGTGTGGACCACCTTCCCCTCATCAATGGCCTTGGTGACTGTTTCAAATAAATTGACCAGGTTTAAGAGGCAGGATCTGCCTTTAACAAAGCTGAACTGGGTAGGATCCAGTGTCTGTAGGTCCCCAATATCTTTATTTATGAGGTCCATGATGATCCTTTCCATAGCTTTGCAGACCAAGCTAGTCAGACTTATGGGGCGATAGTTTCCAGGATCCGTTGAGGCACCACCTTTGTGGAGAGGGACCACTGTTGCTGTACGCCACTCTTTGGGTACATATCCTGTAGTAAGGCTGAGATTGAACAGTAGTTTTATGTTTGGGTTTAGCTCTTCTTGGAGTTCATGTAGGATGTAGCCCAGGACACCGTCTGGTCCCACTGATGCTGTGTTTTTTGCTTTGGAGAGGGCAGTCCTTACCTGAGCATCCAAGATGTCAGGGGGGCAGCACTCTGCTGGGATAGATATTTTCCCTTTTGGTGGGGGGGGGGTTGCGCTGAATCTGTCAGCTAGGATGTTGGCAATGTCTGTGGGTTCGGTGTATTTTTTGTCATTTTGGACTAATTCTGAGCATATCTGGGAATTCCCACCCAGGTTCCTAACATAACTAAAGAAAGCCTTGTGATTATCCTTAGTGTCCTGTGCAATTTTTCTCTTGAAGCTGGCCTTAGACGATTTTATGAGTGCCCGTAGTTTTTTGCTAATACTGATCAGAGATGCCTTCCCTTTTTGGGATTTTGCTCTATCATGTAGTAGCTTCTTCCTTCTATTGTATAATTTGTTTATCACTGGGGTCCACCAGACAGGACGTCTGTCTTTGGAGGATTGGGTCTTGGTTTTATATGGGATTGCATGATCCATGCATTCCTGAAGGTGTTCATAGAATGCGTTTATAAAGGATTCTGTGGTCTGGGCCGTATTTTCCACAGGCCCGGGGGCTTTGAAGGATTCCACCTCAGTTTTGAGGAGTGTGAAATTTGCTTTAGAGAAGTTTTTCACTGTGGTTTTCTGGGCAGGGGGTGGGGTCGGGATGTGAATATCCAGTGAGATTAGTTTATGGTCTGATCTTACCAGTGAGGGATACACTTCTGGTCTGGAGCATAGAGTCCCCATGTTGGTGATGATCTGGTCCAGTATGTTTTCCCCTCTTGTGGGAGTGGTAACAAGTTGTTCCATAGCATTTGAGTTTATAAATTCTAGGAACCTTTGGGCTAGAGTGTTGGAGCTAGAGTAATGCTCCCAGTCTATGTTTGGGTAGTTGAAGTCACCCAATATAATAGTGTTTGGAGAGACCTTCATATTTTTCAGTGTTCTCAGAAAGGCCGAGTGGGGTTCCTGGGTTTGAGATGGTGGTCTATAGCAGGCTATAAACTGGAAGGCAGTTTTACCCACTGTTAGTTGCACATGGATAGTCTCTGATGCTTCGTGCTGTGCCACCAACCTGGAGTTGTGGGTATCTTTGACGAATATTGATACTCCCCCTCCTTTTGTGGTTCGGTCCAAGTTTTGGGGCCAAAAAGCATGGTATGAGGTATAACCTGGTAGTGCTGGGGTGCTCTCGGGAACCTTGAACCAGGTTTCTGTTACTGCACAGATATCGATGTTCTCCATGCTAAGGAGAGTTTCGACTGCGTGCATCTTGAGGTTTAGACTTCTGGCGTTGAGTAGCGTTACTCTTAGTTTCTTATCCCTTGTGATACCTATGGAGGTGGGTTTGTCTTTTGAGCTTTGCCTAAAAAAGGCACTATGGGGGTAGCAAGAGCCTTTGCCAATATCCGAAAGCCCAGAGGTGACAGGTGCAAGCCGTCCCTAGTGAAGCATCGTGGCTTGTCGAGCATGTCATTCCAGACTGACAGGCATTGGATCCCCTTTGAATGACACCAATACTTAAGCCAATTGTTGAAATTGATCATGTTGTCTTCATATTGTGGCATCATTCTTAGTGAGGGTAAGATGCTACTCAAGGTCAGGGTCATACCGGCCTGGGCTACATGCTCAGAGAGCTCCTCTATGTCTCTTTTCATGTAGTCCAGGGAGGTACGTACATGGAGGTATGTCTCAAGTCATTCACACCAGCATGGACAATGACTGAGTCATATTTGTACTTGCCTTGGAGTGACCTGACTGCTTGTGTTATGTGGCGGATCCTAGCACCTGACAGGCAGCTCACCGTGACCTTCTCCTTGTTCAGCCTGGTGAGCGGGACGTCAGTGTGCCTGATGATAGAGTTACCTATTACAAGTGTATCAGGTGTGTTGTTTAGCCTTAAGGGCTGTGACTGTTCGGCACACTGGCTTTGTGAGCTATGTGTTGCATGTGTTTTGTTTTGGGGTAGCGGTTGCTTGGGTGTCTGCTTTGGAGGTCTCTGCTGCTTAGGCAGATTTTTATTTAGAGCCTCCGAGTATGTTTTTGTGTGTTTTTGTGTTTGGTTTGCTGTCGTGGTAGGTCTATGTGAGACTGGAATTGTAGTGAGTGTGGTTTCCTTCTCCTCCTGACTGGTTACACCAGTACTGAGTTGAGAGAGCTTAGCCTCCAGTTTGGATATATGGTTGCACCTCCCACATGTGTTGGGATTTGTTGGGAGGAGGAGAGGGTTGTCTGTGTACATGAGGCAGTTGTAACATTGCCTCAAGATTCCCAGATTCACCAGCTGGACCAGAGAGGAGATTGACAACTGACCTTTGGACATGCTAGAATAGTATTGGGAATTCCTTTATAATTGAAAAAAAGGGCCAATGGGGAACAAGGTATTCAAGGGGAGTTTGTGAGGGTGTAGTGCTTTTAATTTTTTAGTGCTGACTTATATAATTGCTTTAGTGAGCAAGTGCCAGGTAACTTACATGCAATGTGTTACAGGTAACTTAAATGCAAAAACAACAAACAGTAACTTTCTTTCAAGTGAAGCAAGGAAATAAGTACAGTAAGCAATGCAGATATCACTAGGGATCCACAGAAGCGCTGAAAAGCCGTGTTTTAGGTGGAATTAGCTTTTCAGGGAAATAACAAGCAAACAAACAACAAGCATACAAACAAAGCTAGATTCAGCAGGCCTGGATCTAGTCTATGCTATAGCCAACAAGGTGTACCAATTTCATAAGAAACAGTTCAAATATGCAGGCACTATAAGCCTTTAACCAGAAATTCCCAGCTCAGAAGGGCAGAGTCCAGCCTCTCCTCCTACAAGAGTGCAGACCACGAACCTTCTTAATGTAAAATAACTGGCCTGAAGCCCAAGTCCTTAAACCAGAACTAATACACTTTTAGAATAACAGACACTGAGCCCTCAGTCAGCAGTTCCCAACTTGGAAGGATGTAAGCTACCTGTCCTGCCATCACAGTGCAGGCCACAAATCTTCCTAATGTAAAACAACTGGTCTGAAGCCCAAGTGCTTAAACTAAAAGGCTTAGAATGAGTTACACCAAGCAGTAATAAATACAATTGAGTGCTTTTAAGATGAAGCAAAAGCAAAATAAAGTAGGAAGAAACACAAATACAGTAAAAGCAGATACAATTTTTTTTTTTTGAGTGAGCAAATGAGATGGGCTCAGGAGTTACAGGACAGAAACAAGTGCAACTGCAGGCCTTCAAATCAAAGAGTTGAGAGAGATGGAAGGACCGGCCAAACAGCCAATAACTACAAATTCTGGGCCAGAACCGCTCCTTATGTGGTAGACAGGTTACCTAATGCTTACCACTCCAAATGATAAGCTAGAAGGCTTCCCTCCAACACAGAAAGGCTTGGGGGGTTCAGAAGCTTACAAACAGTCTTGGATACAGCAAATCTGTATCTGGAACACTAATTACAGGAAAGGTAAGAAATAGGCTTACAATTTTTTTTTTTTCAGAAAAGTAGCAAAAACAGTAGCAAAACAATTCACATGCAGTGCAAGCTGGCACACTTGAGTATGTAGCAATATTAGTCCACACACAGTTTGAAAAAATGTAATTAAATTAAAAAGGACTAAAAGCAAGTGCAGAAAGGGTTTATTAAGTAGAATGCGGTAAAGAGATGGGACTGGGGGAGTGTCCTAGATCAAATCTACAGTGGGGCGGGCACTGCAAAAGCCATCAAATTTAAACTACAACCAAGAACAGGGAGGGGGGGGGGGAGACAGTTTCAACAGAGATGTGAGGAATCACAGTGCAAATTATAAAACCAAAAAAATATATACTGATCTCTGTATATTTGCGGAACAGTAAGACAACAGATATCTAAGCAACAATTTAGCTCTATGTGTGTGTGTGTGTGTGTGTCTTTCGGCTTTTCCCGGTTAGGGGTCGCCATACAGAATAATACAGAAAAATATACTCAGCTCTATATATTTGCAGATAGTCTTGTAAGGCTGTCTCTCAGTCAGCACACAGGTTTCAATTTAAATGCAGGCTTGTTATTAACAGGTCAAATTAAGGGAACCTTGAGTTAAGCAACACACAAGCTATAAAAAACAGTTATATCAGCTAAAGACAAGGCAGAAAAATGATACTACATTCCATGGCTACCTACTCAGTAGTGGGGCATCTTGCATCCCACGGGCCTCCTGTATCCATTGGTTCAGTAGGTCCTGCTTCCATCTCTTCGGGTCTGCATGGTGGTGATGGACCTGCTCACCAGTCCGAGGAACGCCTGTGGCACTGGTGAGATCATGAGCTAACCGGTTCCAAGCATCTGCTTTGTACTCCGTCCCTTGGAAATGGCCCTGCAGGAGTCTTGACTCATGACGGTGGACAAGAAGCAAAACCATGTATTTTGACTCCTCGATGCCCCAGCGTTGAGCTCAAAAGCGAGTACCTTCTCCAGCACCAGCCATTCTAAATGCAGATGGGAGCTACAATCAGTTATAGTGAGTATTCCCGCCTATGGGCTTAAATATGCCGCATTTCCCGCACTTTTTTGTGATTGGCCATTTTTGAAAATTCTCGGCTGACTGCAGACCTGCTTAGCAATGGTTAATCTACCATTTATAAGTATATGTATGTTAACAGTGGCTGTTTATCCTAAGCTGTCATGGCTTAGTGGTTCAGTACTTTGATTATGGTGCACAGTGTCCTGGATTCGAACCTTGTCATTGCTTTTTATTTTACTACTGTCCAGACAGGCTAGGGGGTGTGGGTGTGTTTAGGCAACTTTGCTCTACGTTGCCCCATGGTGCACTGGTTGGTGCGGCGCGCACCTCCGCTCAAACTGATTGCGCTGGGTAAAGCACTGCTTAACTACGGGCAACTATATTGCACTGGGTAGAGTGCTGCTTAAATACGGGCAACTATATTGCGCTGGGTAAAGCATTGCTTAACTGCGGGCAATTATATGTCAGGATCCTTTATAAATATACATTTTGTTCGCTGATACATATTCCATTTCAATGCTTTTTAGTAAAATATTAATCATATATGTCAGGAATTATTTCATATACTAATTTAAAACATAAAATAGGAAGGGGAGTGGTGGGACTCGAACTGTGAATGCCTCCTCTTTGTGCGAAGGATCTATCACTACGCTATTGCTATTTGGCGTAATTTGCATAAACATTCCTTATTATGCTCTTCCATGTCGAGATTGCTAACTGCAGCTAAGCAATGGGCACACCCGCACACACACACGCAAATACGGGCAGCTATATCGGGAATTAGAAAAAAAATTTTTTAAGTTTTACTTTTTATAACTGTACTGGTGGTTTACAATGTCAGGGAGTGTAGTGTTGGGTACGTGGACATTTGAGCGGACTCGCTCATGTGTGTTGACATTTTACAATTCAGACACTTGCAGGGGCATGGACCTTTGGACTGCTCGGCAGTCGGACATGCCCCCTGCCTTCCTGCATGGTCCATGTTAGACTTGGAGTGGAGTCAGCGTGCCCTCATGAATATGCATGGCATGCTGATGTCATACCATTCAACTGCAGTCTCCGAGTAAGACTTATTTAATCTTACACGGAGGATTCGTGAATCCGGGGGAATGAGTGCTATCCTTAAAGATACAAATAAGTCTGCTCAGGGTTCTGTTAATGAGCTGCCTGATATTATCTTCAGAGTTAATAAAATATTGGTATGACATAAATATATAAGTAAACTCAACAAAAAAACTTTGGTGGAATCATAGAAATATTAAGATATACAAAAACGGCATTGTACTCTCAAAAATTGCTCTACTCATAAAAATACAAGTATGAATTAAATGAAGTACAAAAACTACTTGTTTAAACTATTTGTTTTCTTATCCAATCTTCTGCAGCTAACTATGAACTCAACTTGTTCTCAAAGACTGAAAATAATAAAATGATATTTTTAAGAATCCACTATGGATCTGCAAACACCAAAACCATAACCATCAGAACTGTCAAAATCCAATGCCCAAAATTCAAATGGCTGAATAACTTGAACTTCATGTGTTTTTAAAAGAGACAAGCTCCTATACACACACTAATGTAGGGTCAGTTCCCCCGACCTTCATCCTAGAAGTGATACATACCAACTCTGTGGTTATAGCAACTCAGAAAGAGGAGAAATATCCCAAAAAAGGTAATTACAACAAGCACAAACTTAGAAATCTGACTGACAATAATTTAGTTTGGGAAGCAGTGAACAACATTCTGTTCTTCTGTGTCTTGTGCCTCAGGTAATTGGCACTTGAGAACTCGCACTTAATCCCCTTGTAGCATACCTGTTTTTTAATTACAGTACAAAATTGAAAGGGGAATTATGAATTTTACATTTCCAATTAACAATCAGGAACATCCAGACACAAAATACAGAGAATGTGCACCCCGAAAAATGTGCTAACGTTACCATAATCAAAGAAATGCAACAGAGTGCTGTTGGGATGAGAAAAGAACTCTGTTATATAACCACAGGGCTGAAAACTGCTACCACAAGTAAAATTCAAAACTCAAGATCCATGCTACCAGATAGAATAACAGGTGGTTTCTTGTAGATTATTTCCAAAACTCTTCTGTTTCTAATACTATGACAGGAATAGACCCCATTCAGGGATTGATCAAAGTTCATGAAATTAGTATTGTTTCAATCTTTGATGTCAGTGGAAAAGTGCTTTTTGTAGCACCTACAATGTGCCCAGAATCGACTCCTTCTTTAGTCGAGTTACCTGTGTCAGTAGCATATCTAAACACTACTATAAATTATTTTTTATGTGATCCATTGCTCCTACTACTATAGCAACTCTTTAGGTATCTTTCATCCACATAGTTTTCACTTCAGCCTGCAAATCCTGGTATTGTATGACTTTATGTCTCTCTATACATAGGACATTGTAATCATTGGGTGTAGCATTTTCCGTGAATAATGCAAGTATTGTCTTCTTTTCATGGACTGCTATATCTGGTTTTCTCACATCTATTTTCTGAACTGTTGGTAATTGGTGGTCCCATCTGATATAAACTTCATCATTTTCAATAACGCTTTCTAGCTGTAAGGATGTAAGGAAACCTGGTCAGTCCCCTGTTAATCCTGCTAAATAAAATGATGACCTGTGGAAGTATCTCTGACCTATGGTGACAGGTTGTAGTGGCACCAAATCACATCAGACCCAAGCAACTTCAAATCCATCAAACATCATCCGTACTCCATGTAAAGAGTCATAACTGAGCTTATTCAAATGATATGGGAGCTGACTTGTATAGGTTATAGAATAGCATGATTTTGTTCAGGAAATATTTTTCCATTTAAATCTTGTGACATTCTTTGAAGAGGTAAGAGCAGCAGAACCAGATAAAAAGCTGGTGATACATACTGTGTAATTTGACCCTGCTAAATAGTGAACAATATTCCACATACTGGAATGACTGAGAAATTATTAACAATATATATCAGGTTGTATGTAATTCACTGGCTAAACAAGAGGAAACACCAAGTGAAGGCAGTGGTCGCATGTCCATCCCAAAAGATGTTACTAACGTTGTCCCACAGGGTTTGGTACTGCAGTCACTTTTTGAACTATTTTTCTCAGACATACAATTGGGAAATGGGATGTGGATTACCAAACATGCTAATGAATGTAAACTGGTAATATACTTGTTTTATTTAAAGAAGATGAGCTTCTCCAATATGGTGTACAAAAAATACACACCTGGTCCAATAAATGCAGTGTCATAACACAGTATAAAATGGACACAATTTACACCATTTATAATTACAAAACCACTGGTTAGATCATAAAGTCTGAGGCTGTCATTAAACATTAGGAACAACAGTAGACAGCAATTTAAACGTGTGTATCCAGCAAAATTAGGAGAGCATATTGTATAGGTTATCTAAGTGTAAAAGATATGCTAAGTCTCTCCATGCGGAGCACTGTACCACTTCATACCATACTGATTTTACTTTTTATTAACTATAATAAGCATTTTATAGTCTTCAAGCAAACACCTTAAAATAACTTGTAAAGTTACAATGATTCTTAGCCAGAAAAATTTTAACATTTAAAAATAAGTATTCAGAAAGGCATCATGAACTCTCAGTATATTTTTGTGGTATACTTAAAAATGAGCAAATTATGGCCTATAAGGCAATTTCTTATCCAATTTTATTTGAAAATGTAGGCGACTAACACTAAATCAGGGAACTTGCTACTAAAAATAAATATAGGTAATGCAATAAATGTATCAGATGCATAATATAATGTTTTTTGAGATTATGGAATAAGCTCCCACTTACTGCCAGAAGAAGCCCATTATTAACTTTCCTCGAAAATAATATAAGAAATACAAAATATCCAAAATGGGTTACAATCAAGCCTTGTGATGGCCAGTAGGTTGAAAGCCCGACATCTCAACCTATGAGCTAATGAACCTATTAACTCCTTTCACCCCATAGTCATTTTGTCCCTTGCCCAGACTCCAGAAAATATTTGCTAACATGTTGTGCTTTTTTTGTCTTTCTCTTCTACCTGACCTCAAGCATCTGGGCATATAACTGAATCTATGTCATGCAAATCTCCCATCCACATGCCACTATGATAGCAGCTTACTCTGAAAAACGTGCCTCACTGGGTGTTTGAACTTCACTAATAATCTTGACATGACCACCAACATTTTAAGACTACCTTTACCAATTGGATATGTCACAGGTCTTAGTTAACCAGCAGTTTAATTCCTTCCCCCTTACCCTTACTTTTCTGGTTTATCTGTCTGATGCATTCTTTAATTCTGTTGATATATTACACTGTACTAGTTGTTTAGAAAGCTGTTTCAAACATCCATCACGCTCTCAGTAAAATAATCTATCTTCATCTTTCCATCTTGTAACTTCAGAGTATTATCTCTCTCTTGCACACATCTCCTTTCTGAAGAACATTGTCAGCTTATAGTTTCCAGGTTCGGTTAAGATTTATATAACTTTCCACTGCTATTCCTGAGTGCCAGCTTTATACATCCTATGCACTGGTATTTATTATCCTTATCATAGTAAACCAAGCTGGAAAAGACGAACTAGTAACTTCAAAATGGAAAAAAACAGGATCCAACCAAGAGACACACTGAGGCACAATAAGCTAGCGCTTTCATCCACTTTTAATGATGTGAACTTCTTCAGAAAAAATAATAATAACCACCTACCCATCTTTTAAATGATTCATTACAGGAAATGATGTCATAATCTGCACAATCAAATAAATTTAAAGTAATAATACTATATAAAATAATTAATATATCTATAAAAATGTATATACATACATATAAATACTACATGTATAAATAAATACAAATTAATTATTTTATATAGTATTATTACTTTAAATTTATTTGATTGTGCAGATTATGACATCATTTCCTGTAATGAATCATTTAAAAGATGGGTAGGTGGTTATTATTATTTTTTCTGAAGAAGTTCACATCATTAAAAGTGGATGAAAGCGCTAGCTTATTGTGCCTCAGTGTGTCTCTTGGTTGGATCCTGGTTTTTTCCATTATCCTTATCATCTTCCTCAGTGTCATCTGTTTGTTCTTGCCTGTTTATTGTATTTTGAGTAACTCATATTTACTTTCTGTGTGAGTTTGTTCAGTAGATTTTATATACTGAAACTGTATATAGTTCCCATTGTCATGATACTTGACAGATGGAAACATTCCCAGGATTCAGGAAGTTGGAATCTGGAACACTCTAAATGTATCAAATATATAGATCTTGAATGTCCCAAAGGTGAGTTGACTTTATGACCAGCTCTTGTTTAGAATGAGATTCAATTATGCCATGGCTGTGTGATGTCATAAATGAGGCCCATGCCATACATCCAGTGCCAGCTTCCTGGTACCTGTTTTGACCTCCTGATCAGAAAGAAGTATTACAGGAGCCACAGGCTGTCTGCTTGCTGTAACCTTTTTAAGGACTGGCAAAGACTTGTGGGCCATTAACACATGTTTGTATAGCAGTTCATGTTCTGAAGGAGAGTATTTTTGGTTTATGTGGGTTAGCTGCAACTACGACATTGTGCAGGCTCCACTCAATTTGTCTTGTACCTTTCCATCACATAGCATCGCTCTGCAAAATTACAGACTTGCATACAATTTTGCTTCTAGCTTAGCATCATAATGCAATGCTCTGTACAGTGACAGACTTGTGCACAGGAGGCTGAGTGTCCACAATGCCTTATTCATAGTTTCATTTTCATACAATGCCTACAGGATGTCTTTGGCATCCCCCATATGCTAGTAATTGTTCAATACAGTGGTGGCAGAGTGCCTTGTCTGAATATAAATTATTTTTAGAATCCCTTCTTAATCTTATTATGTCACAACTCAATTGTCACTTGTAAATCTTTTGGTAAACTGTCATTTGTCTCCGCAAAGTAGGGAAATCATCTTTTAAGGTCATCTTTAACAGCTGAAATCTTTCCTGCTTGTGGCACTTCCTTATGTGAATGTGGAAGTTCTTCAGCTGTAAGAACAATTATCTCATCTCTGGAGTAAAGTTCCATTTTCCAGACCATACTGTGTGTTGTTTTCTGAACCTCTATCCACTCTGATTTTTGACCTGACTCCTTTTTTCCTTTGTGTAACTCTATAGTACTTCTGTGTGACAGTTTCTTATTACACATAAATATCCACAACATTCCATGAACCATGACATCTATTGCTTATCCCCCATTACTTCCTGCCACACTAAAAAATACCCACAACCATCCTGCTACCAGTCATTATGAGCTAACAGAGTTGCTCTCACTAAAGCCAAAAATATAGTCTCCATAGGACCCCAAAACATTCCAGGGTGTTTCTTAAATAGCTTAAAATGAATTTATCAGGGCCACTAGAAACCCTCCCAGGAAAGGAGGACTGCAACAGTTGTCCCTCTGCACAAGGGGGGCCCATCAACTGACTCCTCCAGACCCATAATCTTGACCAGTCTAATCTGCAAGGCCATGGAGAGAATTATCACGGGGTTGATCAATAATGACTTAGAAACTCTCCAAACACTGGACCAAACCCAATTTGGCTTTGTCAGGCAGAGGTCTTGCCTTTTCAGTCTGGTGGGCTTCTTTGAGAAAGTCACCAGGGCCCTAGATAATTGTAAAATGGCCTTTCAACACAATCACCTACTCAGGGATCATAGATAAACTTACTGAGTTATTCATGACCCCCTACATTGTCAGATGACAAGACACATATCATTCAGATAGGTGAATTGACTTCTGATAAGAAGCCTGTTACTAGCAGTGTCCCACAGGGCTCAGTGTTAGGACCCTTCCTGTTTGGTATATACTTCTCTGAAGTGAAGACCAATGTTGGGGGCCTCTGGCTCACCAAGTTCACTGACAACTGTAAGCAATGAGAAATCATTCAATCCCCAAATGATGCTGACATCAATCCCCCCTGTGCCCTTGTGGCAGGAATGTACAGTAGGACTGTCTAATTGAAGGTTACTGGGTTAGGGCTCAGTTTGAGCGTTTTCATTGGTTTCTTTGTATTAGCTCCTTTGCTTTTGCATTATACTTAAGGACTGCATTTGTATGAGCTGGCGCTTGTCTTAGAAAGGCTCCAGAGAGTTAGACAATAAACCTCTGCTCCTGTGATCATTCCAAACAATCCAGCAATCCAAGAGAACTATAAATGCTAAGTTTCAGTTTTATTACTGCATTTGTTGCACTTGACTGTATTTCCCACCAGCTGCTGCTTTTACTTATTTAAGAAAAGATCTGTTCTGCTGTTTTATTGTTTTGCTATATTTAATTTAAGAAAAAAAACTGTGTTGGTTTTTACTCTGTTGCTTATTTAATTTAAGAATAAAAAAAGTATTCTGCTTTAATTCTGTTGTTTTGTTGCACTTTGGTTGGCCATAGTATAGACTGGATTCAGACCAGCAGACTACAGTTCTGTTCGAGGAGTGATCACTCAAAATCAGAACATCTTCTTTTATAGAACCCCCCTCCCCGTACCATCATGGCAGAAGTGTACAGTAGGACTATCTAATTGAAGATTACTGGTTTAGGGCTCAGTTTGAGCTATTTCATTAGTTCAGGGTGGAGTCTGAGCTTTTTCATTGTTTTTTTTTTTTTTTGTATTAGCTGCTTTGCTCTTGTTTGTGTGTGTGGTGCACCATTGCGCACCACCATGCAGAGGGGTAACTCTTGGTGGTTATAGACGCAAAAGCGCCAGTAGACATACTTTCCCTTAGAAGTGGATGCTATGTAGCAGACCAGCTGTTAAACAGCTCTTACCTCTACACTGAACCACCCAGCAGCAGTTTATCTCTTACCTGTCAACATTAGACCTCCTATTGTTCAGCCCATAGCTTAGTCCCTCTAAAATAATCCCATACCAGATACCCAATCTTTTTCTCCTTATCTGTCAAGATACCAGTTTCATACCTTACATTATGGACTGTCAGTTTCCCTCTGTTTCCCCTGCTAGCTTGATTGACATGTTTTTTTTTGACACAGTGCAGCAACTGCCTCATGTACACTGACAACCCTTTACTCCTAAATCCCTCAAGTATAATTTATGAGACATGCTCCTACACTAAGAATCTGGAATCACTACTCTCTTTCTCACCCAGAACAGCAGCTCTAAACAGGCTGTCAGCTCAAACACCATAACGCCTACTCATCCAGAAACCTACCTAAACACCAGAGACCTCCAAAACACAAACTTGCTACACCTAGCATTATACCCAAAGCACCCAATGCACATAAAAACACTAGCACCAGTGTCTCACCAAATAAGCCCTGAAGGCAGTGCATATCTATTCCAAATGTTTTAGTTATAGGTTATTCTATAGTGAGACACACAAAAGCCCCACTCATCAGGTTAAACAAGGAGAAGGCTATGAGCAGCTGTCTGTCTGGTGCAAGGATTTGTCAGATCACACATGCACTCAAGTCTCTCAACAGTATGTACAGTTATGACTCTGTCATATTTCATGTTGGAGTGAATGACTTGAGATGTACCTCTGTGGACTATATGAAGAGAGACATGTTGAGCTCTTTGGATATGTGTCCTAGGCAGGTATGTCCCTAGCTTAGAGTAGCATTTTACCCTTACCTAGGAAGATACCACAATATAAACAAAAAATGATTGACTTAAATAATTGATTTAGTTTCTGGTGTCATTCTAAGGGGATCCAGTTCTTGTCAGCCTGGGATGACGTAGTGGATAGACCACACTCCTTTGCCAGATAATGGACTTCACCTGGCACATCTAGGATTTCAGTTGCTGACAAAGGCACTTGCCTCCCCCCCCCCCCCCCCATAATGCCTTTTTTAGGCAAGGTCACAAAAATAAAATTTCTGACATGAAAATATGAAACAAAAAGAAAGAAACTACACTCTCTGGAAACACTCCTCTCTCTGGAAGATGTTGACATCTGTGCAATCACAGAAACCTGGCTCAAGGATGCAGAAAGTACCCCAGCCTTGCAAGGCTACAATGCTTACCACACTTTCAGACTACAAATTGAAGGTGTAAGAAGTAAAGGAGGTAGAGTATCTATCTCCATTAAAGATCCAACAGAAGTTGGCCTATGCAGATCAGGATACATGCAGGTATTTTTAATAATTACTTGTTGGTGATGGTCCACCAACCCCTCCTTCCAAGCTTTTTGAAGAAGCAAACATTTTCATTAGTCCCTGTTCTCTCCTGAATATATATACATACATATTTATATATCGATGTACTTCACAGTATCATGGTACCTAAAAACTGAACTTTAAAATATCGGTCCCAAAAGATTGACTGTTGGAACACATATCTCCTGCTAATTATATGCAAATACCCATTCCTTAATCTTCTGTGGCCTCCAGTACAGTGATGCTGGCAGAGGTGAGTATATAATTCTTTGATCAATTCTGCTGGCATTACAGACATTCA